>NW_015536578.1:847377-858944 GCF_001515605.1 Sinocyclocheilus anshuiensis
GCAGTGAGATAAAGCAAAACAAGACATAAACAAATGGAGTCCCTTTCGCCCCATTCATCAGTCTGCAATCAATGATAAACAATGGCCAATTATCACACTTTCCCAGCATTCCCCAGGCACCCGAGCTCGGGGATGAGCTACATTCACAGAAAATAGTGTGTTAACTAACTCATTAAGATAGGGGCAGGTTAATAGGGTCTCCGGTTCAGTGCGGAGTGTTTGGGTGGCAGCGGGTGATGTGATTTATGAGTGTCTGGTCTCTAGAGACTCCAGACCCTGATAAGACTCTGGATGAGCAGAAAAGTATGACGCAGGGTTACACACGAATAGTTACTCTGTTACATGAACACAATCAGAAAAACTAGACAGGGGACATTAAATGAACTAGATGACGTATTAGACAAGAAATGGCCAGAAACAGAACAACTGCACCGTTCAGATACTGTTGTTATACTGACATTGAAGGAATCACACAATAAAACACCCAGATCACATTGCACTGCAAAATGCAAATAGGAGGAAAAAAACTCTAAATGCATTTTCACTTAAATATTACAAAAAATAAATTTCATTGTATGGAAGTAAAGAGAATAAATAAATACATATTTTTATTTAAATGTTAAAACTAATTTCTAAAAATATGTATATATTATTGTTTTCCTTTGAATTGAAGTAATGTGACTGAAAACAAAAAAAAGGACGGACGGACGGAGGGAGGGGAGGGAGGAAAGAAAGAAAGAAAGAAAGAAGGAAAGAAGGAAAGAAGGAAAGAAAGAAAGAAAGAAAGAAAGAAAGAAAGAAAGAAATATGTATATATTATTTTTTTCCTTTGAATTGAAGTAATGTGACTGAAAACAAAAGGAGGAAGGAAGGAAGGAAGGAAAGAAAGAAAGAAAGAAAGACTTTCTCTTCTGGGGAAACTGAACACAAGTATTAATCATTCGAGAGCATATCCATTTTTTGTGTCCAATCTGTAGTTGTCCAAAATTTGGTCCAACAACTGTGACAGAAACTTAAGACTACTGGTTGCTGTCCAATCCAAACTAAATGACTCAAATATGATGACTTAAATAAATCTAAGTGCCACTAATGCAGGTAAGAGCCATGACAGGCTTTATTAGCCATGTGCAAAAAGTATTCCAAAGACCGTTGTAGGATATCAGACCGAATCAGACAATCTAAGATTTGGTCAAAACATGGTTGAAACATGAGAAGCCGAATTCCACAGAGGCCCAAGACAACAGGATGTTCATAAATCAGACCCTAGCACTAGCCAGTCTGAAGCAAGCCTAACCAACTCTTTCACAGAACAGCTTTCAACATTAACACAAAAGGAACACACTGATCATAACAACTCAGGAAGGAGATTGTCAATTTTAGGGCAAGTAATCAAGATTAAATGGTCAAAGAGATGACAGCATGACCCTCACGTGATAGCAGCCAATCAGCGACCTCGGGAAACCCCTTTCGGCAACCAGACAAGAAAGGGTACCCCGCATGCAACGCAAGTACCTCCAGATTCTAGCTGAACTGGTGCATTTAATATAAAGTTTAACCTCATTGAGGAACTCAATGCGAGGGTTAATTAAGTGATTGATGGTTGTTCAGATCTATGCAATTGCACATATTGCTGTAAACTTGGGATTTCACATTTTCATTCTCTTAAACTCATTATTTCCTCACTTTCTCTCTTTCTGCAACTTGTGTGAATGCGTGTGTTTATGTGTTAGATTAGTTTATATGTCTTAGATTTATCCAATAAAGTCTTATTCATATGGAAAAGAGAAGTATCTTGTGTTTTGTGCTCACAAGTTAATGTCTTAAACTGCCGATCTTGTTACTGTGCTAATTAATAGTGTTTTCACTATATTTTGGATATTAATATCCATTGACCTGTTTCCCTTACACCGTATTAACTCCGCACTAAACAGAGAAAGAGAGGAGGATGGCTTGACTTTAAAACAATGGCCTGTGTGTTATTAAAGCTGCAAATGGCACGTCTTCATCTGACTAACTGGAGCACAAAGGCGATATGACAAATCTGCAGCTTATTGTCTTTTTTCCCCAGCATGCATTACAAATCCAGCCATCAGCACATTCAGAACTGTGAGGTTGTGTCAATCAAACACTGAGATTAGCAGTAGGTTAATGAATGTATTAATTAACATTAACAATCAGCAGCTCCTTTGTCTGCATTTATGAGTGATGACTTTTTTGGACACACCCCCACAAAGCACACACACACACACACAAAGCTCTAGAGAGCGCTGACGGATCTGACAGTGTGCCACAGGAGTGTGTCATGACCTCCTCCCTGCATCTCACACCACAGGAATCACAACAGTACTGACGCAATACACCGCAGTCCTCCAACTCACTGGGGACACATGAGGACATGGGGTGTGAGTGTTTGTATTGGTGGAGATCCATCGATCCGTCTGGCGTGGAACTGTTATTGAACAAGATGTGAATGGTAAAAGCAGGAGTGTGTGTGAATTGATTAGGCAGGGTCAATGTGAAGGAGATGATGGTGTGATAAGGATGTGTGTGTTCAACCTCTCGTACTGAGAGAAGAGCTGATGAAGATGTCAGCATCACCTCCTCTGATCGACAAACTGCACCATGTCCTCCGAGACACTTTGAGAGTCCTGAATACTAAACAACCAGCACACACATCGATTTACAAACTTACCCTTCACCTCACTACAAACTAAATTCTCAATGTGAGAACTAAATTAATATAAATGTGTTTTATAAAGGCAGTAGACATGATATGATATATGATATATGACATATGACATGACCTGATATTATATGATATATGACCTGATATGATATATGTTACATGACATATGACATGACCTGATATGATATATATGACATGACATGATATATGACATATGATATGACATGATATATGACATATGATATGACATGATATATGATATATGATATGACATGATATATGACATATGACATGATATATGATATGATATATGACATATGACATGATATATGACATGATATGACATGATACGACATATGATATGACATGACATATGACATGATATATGACATATGATATGACATGATATATGACATATGACATGACATATTACATGATATGACATATGACATATGACATGATATATGACATGATATGACGATACATATGACATGATATATGATATATGACATATGATATGATATATGACATATGACATGATATATGACATATGATATGATATATGACATGATATGACATGATATATGACATGATATGACATATGACATGATATGACATGATACATGACATATGACATATGACATGATATATGACATTGACATATGACATATGACATGATATGACATGATATGACATGATATATGACATATGATATGACATGATATATGACATATGACATGACATGATATGACATATGACATGATATGATATGACATGATATGACATGACATGATATGACATGATATGACATGACATGATACATGACATATGACATGATATATGATATATGACATATGACATATGATATGACATGATATATGACATATGATATGACATATGATATGACATGATATGACATGATACATGACATGATATGACATGATACATGACATATGACATGATATATGATATATGACATGACATATGATATATGACATGACATGATATATGACATGATATGACATGATATATGGCATGATATGACATATATGACATGATATATGACATGATATATGACATATATGACATGATATATGACATGATATGACATATGACATATGACATGATACATGACATATGACATGATATATGATATATGACATGATATGACATGATATATGACATGATATGACATGATATATGACATATGACATATATGATATGACATGATATATGATATATGACATGATATATGACATATGATATGACATATGACATGATATGACATGATACATGACATATGACATGATATATGATATATGATATATGACATATGACATGATATGACATGATATATGACATGATATATGACATGATATGACATGATATATGACATGATATGACATATGACATGATATATGACATATATGACATGAAATATGACATATGATATGACATGATATATGACATATGACATGATATGACATGATATATGGCATGATATGACATGATATATGACATGATATGACATATGACATGATATGACATGATATATGGCATGATATGACATGATATATGACATGATATGACATATGACATGATATGACATGATACATGACATATGACATGATATATGATATATGACATATGACATGATATATGAGATGATATATGACATGATATGACATGATATATGACATATGACATATGACATATGATATGATATGACATGATATATGACATATGATATATGACATATATGACATATGACATGATATATGATATGATATATGACATATGACATGATATGATATATGACATGATATATGACATGATGACACGACATATGATGGCACGACACAACACGACATTTAAAGTTTGGGGTCAGTATTTATTTTTTATTTTTTGTTATTGAGAAAGAAAATATCTTATCCTCACCAAGGCCTGCATTTATTAGATTAGAAATATAGTAAAAATAGTATTACTTTTCCCCCCGTTGCAATATATTTTAAAATTTAATTTATTTCTGTGATGGCAAAGCTAAATTTTCAGCACTTATTGTCACATGATCCTTCAGAAATCATTTAAAATTCTGATTTGGTGCTCAAGAAACATTTCTGATTATTATTGCCAATGTTGAAAACAGTTGTGCAGCTTCATATGTTTGTGAAAACCATGATTTTTTTTTTTCAATATTCTTTGATGAGCAGAAATTTCAAAAGAACAGCATTCACTTGAAATACATCTTTTTATTTTAATAAATAATTGCTAAATGAACTTTGTGAAGCTGAACCAATAAAATATAATGAATCATACAATAGTTTATATTACATCATATTTAACATTTTTAATGTATTAACTATATAAGTAACTAAAAAGAAGTCAATATATTAATACATTTATGCAATTAATAATGACAAACCTGCTTTTCAAAAAACTTTTCTATAATATAATATAATATAATATATGTTTTTATAAAACATAAAATGCACTGCAATACATTTATGCCCCAATGCCATACCATACCAGGACTATATTGAAAACTCTGTTTGTGTCTGAGACTAGCAGTAGTAACTAACAGATTGATCATCATGGGTTAGACAGCAGTCATAAAGTGTGTCATAGATAGTGTCATACCTTTTCAGTACATTCATTTGAGGGCAGCACACGGGGTTAACAGGCTGACCTCCAGGACAACCAATCTTGTGTTATGATGAATAACGTTAGTTGTTCATTTACCCTGACAGAAAAGCTTTCAAATGATCTGCAGTGTTTCATGGGATAAGTGTTAACATGCAGCGGTGCTAGAACAGGAGACGTGTGCTCAACCTTTGCCATGTTGCCTATTGATCCACTCCACCCCTTCTCCCCATCACTTCCTTTTTCATTCTCTTTCATTTAGAGATATTTTGGTGCAAGCAAGGTCACAAGGAGGAGCCGAGGGATCTGCTCACACACACACTTAGCAGAGTTCAGCTCAGGTGTGCTTCAGAGGCCACAGTAACTGAACCTAACAGTACAGAGACAGGAACGCCGAATCATGTCAACAAAGGAGAAACAGATGAAA
Source organism: Sinocyclocheilus anshuiensis (assembly GCF_001515605.1). Classification (NCBI taxonomy): domain Eukaryota; kingdom Metazoa; phylum Chordata; class Actinopteri; order Cypriniformes; family Cyprinidae; genus Sinocyclocheilus; species Sinocyclocheilus anshuiensis. The sequence continues at coordinate 853,131 of NW_015536578.1, forward strand.
CATCCTCCGCAGTAAAGGGAAAAACAACAGTGACTCCATCCTCTGACTGCACAGAAACAAGGACAATCACGTAATGGTTGCCTGTGTCCCATTACAGGGCTTTGAGTACAGGCTTATTTGCATTTGTTTAATTTGATCTGTTATGATAATAGGCTAATAGCAATGAAAGTAAATGAGAATGCAGTTAACTTTCTAACTAATACGGCAAACTTCAGAACATCTGCATGGTTCACTGATGTGAATTCATTATTCGACACCTTTTACCTTTTTAAAACTACTCAAGGATTCTTGCACCGTAAACATGTATTATGATAATGTTCCACCCTTTCCACTTTCCAACTTAATTTTGACAACTTTTTACCCTCACTAACACATCTACAAGGGACACAAGCATTGAATCATGTCAAAAGCAAACAGAGCTCATTATAATCAGTGGTACGGTCTACACTGGATGTGGTGTGGTGTAACGCGTAGAGTTTGACAGCTGTGAACTGATGGTCCATTCTATTTGTGATGTACACCATGTTTGTGCCATTTCCAGCAACAGGACAAAAGGATTTGGAAAGTTCACTTTGACCTATCCAGTGTAGACTGCCTCAAGCTGTAGCATAAGCAAAATCTGAAATTGCATATTGTCTAGCAGGTACTATATTTGGTTTGAAACTTACTTTGGGACGGTTTAAAAAGTATGTTCTCTATAGTATGTGTAGTATGAATGAAATTCGGTCGTACTACATCCGCCATGTTGTTACTGTCACTTGACCTACCAGCATCAGTTGCGTCGCTTCACAGCCATTCATAAATCCTCTCCTGTGGCCTCATGGGATTGTAAAGTATATAACAGATAGTAGTGTTGGGTTCGAGTCCACCTAAGTCGAGTTCAAGTCGAGTCAGAATCTTTAATCAATCGCCTAAAATGTGCAGAGTCCGAGTCAAACTAAACACTACAGTTTGTCAGTATCTTAATTGTTAATTAATATGTTAATTTAAATGTAACAAACGCAAACTTCTATTGCATCTTGCCATTTTGATTTTTGATTTCACATCATCTCATATTTAGTGTCCTGCTCAGCAAACTTAAAGTCAAGTAATAGAAGTTGTGGCTAACTTGATGTACAGTGGGTACGGAAAGTATTCAGACCCCCTTAAATTTTTCACTCTTTGTTATATTGCAGCCATTTGCTAAAATCATTTAAGTTAATTTTTGGAGAGAGGGATAGAGGGAGAGAGAGAGAGGTTAAGCGTGTGAGAATTACCTGAGTCTGTGCGTCGCTCAACAGTGTTCGGCAGCAGCGTCACTGCTAATAGCTAAACTGTTAAGTTCATCTACTTACAGAACAGTGCCGTTATTACCTCGTTAGTGAGAAATATATTGTAACTTTTAAGGTGCATAACTACTTTACTGATAAAATCACCAGAACAGCACTAACAACAACAATATATATTTATTACAACACCAAAAACTACTACTAAACTATTGAAAGTCAAACGTTCTCAATCTTACTGAAGGCAAGTAAACAGTGTAATTATTAATTGCAAGCAGAAGGATAAATAATTATTAAATCCAAAAAAAAAAAAAGTTTTTCAGATAGGTCTATATAGTATAGATTACTTCAGAAATAACCTACTACAGACATTTAATGAAGTAATAAATATAAAAATAAAACCGCACAAATCTAAACTGTTTGCATTAAATATAAATGATTCTTATTACTTATTATTCTTATTACTTAAAGTGCCCCTATTATGCCATTTTTAAGGTTGCTAATATTGTTTTATGAGTCTCCTAAAACAGGTTTACATGCATGCAAGGTCAAAAAACACATTAGTTTCCTCAAAAAATAGATTTAATTTTACCTAATTTCTAAATTACCCACTGTATGTACATATTTCAGAGTGAAACAGCTTTTACAATGTAAAAAGTCACAGAGCGGGACTTGACTTTATTTATTGATATACAGTAAATGTATAAATTCAAGCTGGGTGGTGTGGTCCCAGGGCGTCCCACGCCTCCGTTGCGAATTCCAAAACATAATTTTAGACCAAACAGAGGCTTGATCTGCTGATAGCAGATTAATGTGATTAATAATGAAGTTATATGAGAGAGAGAGAGAGAGAGAGAGAGAGAGAGAGAGAGGGAGAGGGAGAGAGGGAGAGAGGGATAGAGGGAGAGAGAGAGAGGTTAAGCGTGTGAGAATTACCTGAGTCTGTGCGTCGCTCAACAGTGTTCGGCAGCAGCGTCACTGCTAATAGCTAAACTGTTAAGTTCATCTACTTACAGAACAGTGCCGTTATTACCTCGTTAGTGAGAAATATATTGTAACTTTTAAGGTGCATAACTACTTTACTGATAAAATCACCAGAACAGCACTAACAACAACAATATATATTTATTACAACACCAAAAACTACTACTAAACTATTGAAAGTCAAACGTTCTCAATCTTACTGAAGGCAAGTAAACAGTGTAATTATTAATTGCAAGCAGAAGGATAAATAATTATTAAATCCAAAAAAAAAAAAAGTTTTTCAGATAGGTCTATATAGTATAGATTACTTCAGAAATAACCTACTACAGACATTTAATGAAGTAATAAATATAAAAATAAAACCGCACAAATCTAAACTGTTTGCATTAAATATAAATGATTCTTATTACTTATTATTCTTATTACTTAAAGTGCCCCTATTATGCCATTTTTAAGGTTGCTAATATTGTTTTATGAGTCTCCTAAAACAGGTTTACATGCATGCAAGGTCAAAAAACACATTAGTTTCCTCAAAAAAATAGATTTTTTTCCTCCTTTCCGTGAGCCCTCACTGCTGTGACTGGTCAGATGGCGCATTCCTTTGTGATTGGTCCAGAGCCGTAGAGATATTGGCTCTGGATTGGTCTACCGCGTACAGCGCGCATCGGAAACGAAACACCCATTGCCATGACGGAATGACAGCCCTGGAGACTTGTCAATACATAGAAAAGATGGTATCGATTGTACCTTACCAATTCGAGCCGGAGTCTGATGATGAAACGGTTGAAGTGGCTGATCGACAAGAGACTGATTCGCAAGCACGACTGGAGCAGGACGTTTCTCAGTGGTAAGTGTCAAGTGTTAACAAGGTTGTGGTAATAAGATGTGATAAAACAAATTTACTCTCACAGCGTAGGATACAGCGTCTTCTCGACACGATGTTAACCACATGGAAATGTTACTGTTTGTGGACGGGCAAGTTGTCGACGTAAAACGTGGGCAGACAATATGCAAATGTGTTACTTCGTGACGGAGAGCCGTAACAGAATAAGATTAAAATTCCTGACGACTCGTTTAGGTGATTGCGAGCCGACTCTTTTTTTTTTGATAGACAATAACTATTTATCATGCACTGTCGGCTTCACAACTTTGCAGATAGTTTATGTTCACATACAGCTACATGACACACTGCATGAAAGGTAATATTCGAAAAGGCATAGCCTAATAGGGGCACTTTAAGTTACTAAAGTGATTCAGTCAAGAGCAGTGAGTGATTTTCTCGTTATCTTTTGTTGTTTGATTAGCATTAATGATAAATGACAACAGGTTTACGCTGCTGTCGCTTTAAGACCTGACGCACAGATCAAATATTTTGACATCCGTATTTCTCCCAACTGTTGAGGTTCACTTCAGACATAACCAAATGCATTTACATGAATACCCTCCAAGACAGGCATTTTGACAACTTTTAATGTACTGGAGTGTGTAGCAATAACATGCAAAAGAGAACTTATCTCAGCATTCGTACACTGAGAGGCGTTTTGGGTGTGCGCGCACAGAAATCCGGCAGCTTTCAAGTACTGGCAGGATGTAAAAACACATGCAAATACTCAGTGTCACTTTTGTGACAATGCATAGTGTCAGTGACAGTTCCGTTAACTGTCCCTGGACTTGCTTGGACTCGGAAATATTTTTGGAGTCCCAAAGGCTCAAGTCAGAGTAAAAATGCATCCGAGTCCGTAACAAGTCCAAGTCCGCTGGAAAGTTGTTCTCAAGTCCGGACTCAAGTCTGAGTACGAGTCCAAGTACCCAAACTCTAGTAGATAGCAAAATATATACAGTATATACAAATGAACTATGATTGAACTACGTTTGTAACCACATGTGAAGTGTGTAAAGGTGCAGTGACATTTACTGTCGTTTTGTGAACTTTCATGGAAAATTCTGCCATTCAAAAGATTTCACGGGCGAAATGCGAAAGATTTCACCACAGATTTCGCAGCAGATTCAGGTTGGCCATTCAGATTCACCGCATTGAATGAAAGAAAGCTGCTTGGTTTGAACGTGACTTCTGTGCGAGCTGTGCTTCATACACTATTGACAATAGACAATGGACTTTTTTTGCCTGTGAGATTTTACCAAAATTTCACTAATGTAACTTGATAGTGTTTATATGAAAATGCAGGCACTGATATGTTAATGTGATGTCAACACCATGAAGATTTCTGATTGAATTAGACTGGGGAGAGAGCAGCTGAAACACAATTGAACGGAAAGTACGTCTTCAGCTGCATCAAAAGCACATCTTATGTGAGGTGTGACATCCAGAAAATGGACAAAATCTATATCAAATATATGTGAAGAGGTAACTGATGGAAAATGACCCATAACTGAAGGTATTTTTCCAGTGAATAATACTATGCATTATAAAATAATGTTTGTTTAGTTGGAAAAGCAGCTAGGAAAATCCTTTTTTCCATGACGTCAATTTAATATAGGTTTGTTTCTTCAGGAAGTAATCCTCATATGAAATGACTAAGCTAATGAACCCTTACCTAAAGCAGTTCTTACCTAAATGAAATAAAAAGGCAAGTCTGTGATTGGCAGTCTAACATAGTACCTCCTAAATCCTGACTCTGACTAATACAAAAAAATAGGTCGTCATGGTCCAGTTTTGGAAGCAGAATGCAGTAAAATATGGAGGAAGGAAAGAGAGCTAGCCTGAAGTATGAGTGTGTGTGGGAGATTCTGACCTAAAGCACTGCATATTGCACAGCAGAGATAAGAGCATTAACAGTCGAGACAACGCAGCACAACATGAGACAAAAAAAAAACTGAAACAGAGGCTGAAATATAAAACTGTCTGCTGTTTTTAGCTGTTAGTCAAGGAAATGTGGCGTCAGGTTTCAGAAACCTGGCAAGAAAATAATCCTGTCAAATTTAACCCCAAAAATCAAAAGAAAGAAACAAGTTTATCAAATTATATTTTGGATAATGAAAATGAATCCCATTAAGGTTTCATTTTTTTATTTCATTTATTCATTTATTTATTTTGCACTGTGACATTACTTTCATGATAATATATACAGGTTATAAACTACTTGGTAGTGTTTGTATTGTCTTTAATTTATGCTGATAAATAAATAAGTAAATAAATAAATAAATAAGTGTAATTAACACTGGTTAAAACGTTGTAATAAAATTAACATTTTACAGCATTTTATGAGGGGCCGTATAGGCCATAATTATGCATAACTGAAAAACCTGTTTTCACTAGTGTTTGTAAGAGGTTTTTCAGTTATGCATATGAATGTATTTCACTAAGGTTGAACAATGTTTTCACTCGTGTATGTAAGAGGTTTTCAGTATTGCGTATGAATGAATTTCACTAAGGTTGATCAATGTTTTTCATTTCACTAGTGTTTGTAAGAGGTTTTTCAGTAATGCATATGAATGAATTTCACTAAGATTGATCAATGTTTTCACACGCGTATGTAAGAGGTTTTCAGTAATGCATATGAATGAATTTCACTAAGATTGATCAATGTTTTCACACGTGTATGTA
>NW_015536578.1:859065-882083 GCF_001515605.1 Sinocyclocheilus anshuiensis
TTTCACTAGTGTTTGTAAGAGGTTTTTCAGTTATGCATATGAATGTATTTCACTAAGGTTGAACAATGTTTTCACTCGTGTATGTAAGAGGTTTTCAGTATTGCGTATGAATGAATTTCACTAAGGTTGATCAATGTTTTTCATTTCACTAGTGTTTGTAAGAGGTTTTTCAGTAATGCATATGAATGAATTTCACTAAGATTGATCAATGTTTTCACACGCGTATGTAAGAGGTTTTCAGTAATGCATATGAATGAATTTCACTAAGGTTTATCAATGTTTTTCGTTTCACTAGTGTTTGTAAGAGGCTTTTCAATAATTATGGCCTATACGGCCCCTCATAGCATTTATTATTCTAAGGTAATAATTATTTATAAATTTACTATTTATGTTGTTAATTCATGTTTGTTCATAATACATAGTTAATTTATGCAATTTTAAAAGTTTCAAAATTATATTAGTATATTGCTATAAGCATATCAAACCGTATTTTTACAGTTTAAAAAACACTTTGAAACAATAATGGTCATGATGCAAAAAATATTAATACTGATTGTCCTAAATACAGGCTTTATTTTCTTTTGAAAAATATAAAATAGAATGTATTATTATTATTATTATTATTGATTTTGGAGTGAATAATTTGACATGTATTTGTGAGATTCAACTGTAGAGAGCTCAGCAGCCGAAAACTGGAAATACATTTAGAGAGATGGTTGACTAGTGGAAAACTTGTAACCATAGCAACGGAGACTACCCTTTCTCAAGAAGGGTGACTCACCCACAGGCAGAGGCAGAGAGAAAAGAGTTTAAAAGGGCTTGCTTGAGGAGAATTCTTGTTTGTTTTGTTTTTTTCTTATCTCAATAAAATTCAAGAGCCAAACAGAGAGCTGCATTAATTAACAATATTTCTGACACACAGCTAATCAAACAATGACATGTCAGTCTGGTTTAACCTTGTCAATCAAACTGCCTTGAATATAGAAATAAGCCATCCTATTCATAGCCTATCGTTTCTTATAACTGTACACACATATGCTGCTTACTGAAAACTACACAAGTTATTGCATTGTTTTTAAATTTTCACTCAAAATGTGTGTTCTATACAAGTATCTATATAAGCAGTGTTGGGAAGGTTACTTTGGAAATGTAATAGGTTACAGATTAGTAACAAGGTATGAATTGCATTTGAATAGTTGAGATGGTAACCACTGATGCTTCCATTCAATTCATAATTGTCAAAATGTAAATATCAAGAACATATATGGACTAAAAGCAACAAAAAAACAATTTTGATTTCACAGAGTCCCAGCTGATATAATTTCCTCATTTGTCATCAGTGAAAAAGGATGGTCAAGTTGGCCGCATTATATCATGCAATGTGTTTTGCATATCAGAGTTATTATAGTTAACTAAATTATAACTAAAGCAATAAATAAAACAATAAAATACAATAAACAAAATGCATTAACACACAATAAAACAAACCTAATAAAAATGACAAAAATATAAAGTTACTGCAGAAATAAACATAGTATACTAGAATACTAACAGTGCAAACATTCCTGTACACACTCACACTTTTCTTCTTAAAAGATAATACTATGTGCTCTCTCAGTAGACAGAGGGCTCATGCATCAGACAGGAAAAGAGGTTGTGGTACAATGAATTTAGAGTGTAATGTGAAAGGTCTGTTTTAAAAGAGGAATACCATAGCCACTATTAAGGGATCTTCAGAGTCACAAATGGAAAATGTGTGTGAGTGAGAGAGGATTACGTCTTCATGCAGTTAATCAAGTCTTTACACTATCTCTGCCATACGAGAGCTCTGCGCACACTGACTTGCATACTTTTATGTAAATTAAGCCTACTTTTAGAAATATTCATTCATACAGTGCCGAGCAATGGTTCACACACACACACACACACACACACACACACGTATAAACACGTTAAAGCTGTTGTGAGTATGATCAAACAGAATACTTCAAAGAGCAATGGCACAGTTCACACGTAGATGCTCAAACACTTTCTCCCACAAACACACAGAAACAAACAGACACAACGCAGGTGATGATGTAGCTGGATTAAATTCATAAATATTAACCTCAATTTAGAGGAGTATCACACACATTCTTCTTCTGCCAGCTGTATACAAACACAAATGCCTAAAAAGGGGCCGTTCACAAAGAATGGGTTTTTCATTCCACTATGCTGCTTTTCCATTGTTTTTCTATGTAAACATATGTTAGAGAGACGTGTTTGACTGTTGCACCTGACTGCTGTAGTAAAATTGTTTTTTTTTTTTACATTCCACTACTTTTTTTTTTTTTTTTATGCGAGACCCACACAAAATTTACTTTGAAAATCTCTTTGAAAGTTTGAACTTTAAGGGCTCTATTTTAACGATCTAAGCTCATGGTCTAAAGTGCACGGCGCAATTGCGCTTAGGGCGTGTCCGAATCCGCTTTTGCTAGTTTAAGAATGGGAAAGATGGTTGGCGCGCCCGGCGCATGGTCTAAAAGGGTTGTCCCTATTCTCTTAATGAGTAATGGGTGTGTTTTGGGCGTAACATGCCATAAACCAATCAGAATCTCCCATTCCCTTTGAAAAGCCAGCTGCATTCGCGCCATGGCGGATTCGCTTCTACATGGTGGAATTTGCAAGCGGAAAAACTGAACGCTTCTCTAGTGAGGGAACGGATCTGCTCGTGCGCATAATTCTGATACATGCAATGACTATCCATTATGACGTAGGCATTTTTAAATTTATGTACAGAATAATAATCTTTTACATTTTAATCCTTTGATTTTTCATTTTTAAAAATGTTTGTGTGCTGCAAAGTGTACACGCTTTGTGCACCTGCCTATAGGCGCATATTACTAACGCACTCTTTAAATAACAAAAAATATATAACGTGCCAGACTTTAAACAAGGTTTTTGCTGGTCAATGGTGCAGTCTATTTCAGTTGCCTCAAAATAGCAATGCACCAGCAATGCGCCTGAACACACCTCGTTTTCAGACCAGCACGCCCATGGGCACAAATTCATTAGCTATTTAAACAATGTGGCGCCAGACGTGAAAATGACAACTGAGTCAGGCTGAAACTAGCAAAAAACACTTGCGTCGCACCTGGCGCCGCATTGCGCCAGGTGTATAATAGGGCCCTAAAAGTCCACATATTATATTTGGTTTATGCCTCACTGGCTTTTCTTCCCAGTGATCTTGGACATCATACTGACACCTACTGGTGTGAATGCATTTTTAATTCAAGTATTTAATACTTTATGGAGTCCGAACAACATTGGACCCCGTTGGCTTTCATAGTATGGACAAAATACACAGATAGTTCTCCAAACATCTTAATTTGTGTTGCACGGAAGAAAACAAGCTAGACAGACTTGAGGATGAGTAAATTATGACAGAATTGGCCATTTAACTGCTGCCACTTCACACTGAAGCTGTTTAGTCATCTTTGTTATTTTGTTACATTATTATGGCTGGCGATGTGAACGAATGGGGACAGATGGGGTTCGAGCCTATACATCAGCTGAATAAAGATGATCAAATGGGTGGATTAGCCTCACCATATTGAAGTGCAGATGAAGCGAAGGTTAAACAATGGCATTACAGATAATATTTCAGTTGTGATAAAGACGGAATCAGATCTCTGCATCCAGTCTGGATGTTATTATGGATGTAGCTAACAGAAAACTGAATGCAGGCGCTGTGGGTGTCTGTAGTAGTAGTAGTTGTAAGTAAAGTGTATTTTTGGCCAGTATTCCTAAAGGGGCTCTGTGATTGAAGTAAGCTGGCAGGCGCACATGGTTTGCTGCTTCACGCTCCACTGAAAATCAGGTCGAAAGTGGTCTGGAGTCAGACATGTACTAAAAAAGTGGAGCAGGTAAAGCTGGTGTCTCCGCGGCGCACGTTCAGAACAACAATAACCAGACAATGGTTTTCTTCGAGATATCAGGGTGTATTTTCCATGGAGATACGAAGATCGTGATCGGTACTTTCACCTGGAGGTCTAAAAGCAGGAAACATGGCAGCATGTGTGATCCGTGAGCTGGCAGAGCTTTCATTTTCTTTTGATAATAATGAAATGATTCAGTCATCAATATGAAGGATGAAGAAGCTCACTGGATGAAGAACAGCTTCTGTAGGAATCATTGAAAATGGATTTGGATTGAAGGAGGCGAATATCTTCCCCTGGTGTGTTCCTTTTAGATTCTCTTCAGAGATAAACGCACTGATTCATAGTCTGTTTACACCCCAAGGCTCCTAATTTGTGGAGGATATGCTGTTCTATGACAAATTAATGGTATAAACCTCCTTTCCCTCCCACTATTTCTCTAAGTCAGTTTTAGATTCTATTAAGTTGCTGTAGTTTTCCTGCAGTGCATCATAGCCGTGTTTAAAGACGATTTTCAGGTGTATGCTTCAATTATATTGTCGTTGGGGAATCCGAGGGAGGCGATGCACGACTCAACAGCCTGCTGATTTAACGGTATTTCCAACTCTCCGAAAACATCAAACAATTTTAATACGATCGCTGACAGTCAATCTCATTCAAACTTTTTCCTCGCAAATTCAAAAGCCACAAATTGCAAACGTCATTAATAGTCTTACGGTTCACAGAGGGCGCCCCACGTTGGGCGCCACATTTGTGAAAGAAAGTTTGAGAGAAATGTCACGAGCAGTCTTTCAGTCTCACTCTTCCATGTTTAATCAGTGAGAGTAACCAAATAAAAAGCATATTTGATTAATATGACCCAATATTTGATGGCCTATCAGTGCCCGTAGCAAACAGGATACATCTGCATGCTGTGCTGCACTGGAGCCAATAAGCAGAAATAATCCTGAACTTCTTCTCTCCACTCTAACATTTGGAGTAGAAATTCTCCTTAGGAAAGACACTCTTTGAAGTCACAGTGCTAAAAATAACCTAGATATAGCCGTTACTTTGAGCTTTCACTGACACACACACACACAGAGTGAGCTTTTGCCAGGCACAACAGTGTGAAGAACAACAGTGACACACTTGTGTCTTAACGGTCTGCAAATCCAAGGGTGAGTCAGTATGAGTGTTCTGGTTAAGGCTGCACAATATATCAAAATTAAATCTAAACCACAATATGGCAGAGTTTCAGAATTGCAGAGAAGCTTGGTTCATGGTAAATGTTGCTCAACATAAGCTCAATCTCTGCATGTCGCTTATAAAGTGAATTTGGGAATGCAATGTGAATCTGTTGCCAGCAAAAGATAAGCTGTAAAGGCTAACTGCATTTTCTGCCAAAATAAAAGCTCAATTGATTACAGAAAAATTGACGCAATTAAGAAATTAGAATGCAAATATTAGCATTGTAATCTTACAGCTGTATAAATACACAGTACAACAGTATTGCATAGTAATAGATTTCTTACTAGGTTTAATATTTTTATGTAATAATAATATTAATAAAATATCTCTTTATTTCTTGATTACTGAAAGATGTCTGAGTTGGTTCTTGTGAAGACAAGTGAACAAGTTTTTTTTCCGAAACTGTTCAGCCCTAAAAGGATGGTTTGCACTCAAAATAATTTTTTCAGAGTAAGGCTTTTATTAAAGATTTATTAAAAATTATTATTATTATTATTATTATTATTATTATTATTATTTTCTATGCAGCTGCATTCCCCTAAAAAAAATAAAAAATACATTTAAAAAAATCACCCAAACATTCTAGATTTTACATAATAATAATCTATTAATATATAAATAACATAAAAACAAAATAGATATATATTTTTTTCTATTGTGAAACTCTAGTTCTGGTGTACGAGATTTTGGGCTCTAAATATTTCAATATATTAAAAATGTAAAATATTTATTTCTAACATTAAATTGTCATGATTCCTGAATTAACAGGTCACATTTTGGAAGTAAAAAGAGTTGCAAATGGTATTTTAAGTTGACTTAAAATGGCGACAATTAAGAAATAATGCATATTTGCCCGTTAAAAAATGCCTTCTGTTGTAGGAATACTCAAGACATTGTATCAGGGTAAGTTAAATCACCTGTGTTTTAGTTTGGAGGATTTGCGTTTGCGTTGTGTTTGTTTGTGTTAAAGGCAGCAATCTGACATGACTGCGCGCTGACTGAACACCACCTGTCTAAAGACGCAGACCGATCCTGCCTCGATCTGTCAGCACTGTGGAGGATTACGCTCAACTGATCCGGCATGCCGACATATGACAGAACTTTACTCTAAGCTGTCTTAGTCAGATTCCCTCCTGCAGGAGAGACGTGCATGTTCAGTTCAATTCACCTTTATTTCTATAGCAGTTTTCATAATACACATTGTTTCAAAAGAGCTTTACAAAAAATGCATGTCCCAAACGTTACAGTTAAGAAGCCGGAAGTGACTGTGTCAAGGGAAAAATCTGAGATTTTCAGTAATTGAAGTATGAGGTGTGTGTTTCTTCACCAATCCCCTACAGGAACTCGATACACATGTGACTTTAAAGGTACAGTTCTGTCATGATTTACTCACCTTCATGCTATTGTAAATCTATATGAGTTACTTTTCATCCATAGAAAATTATTCATATTTTTGCCACAGTTTTTCAGAAGAGAGACTGTAAATTGCAAATGTTTGTATCTGCTATATTGGAAGTGAAATGTGTCAGTTTTGAAGTACACTAGCTTACTGATGATCTCAAAGCTTTGGACTAAAAGATACAAAACTCAAATTTTGATTTGATGTCTGTGTGTATGGTGTATTTCTCACCAGCAGCAGCAGCAACACCATATCTGCGTGATCGCAGGCACAGGCCACATGCAGAGCAGTCCAGAGATCCTCATCCTGCAGGTTGACATTCAGTCCTTTTTCTATCAAAATCTCTGCTGCAAACACATTGTCATGGCGAGCGCACTGCAGAGACAAAAGCGGATACAGACATGCAGCATTCCCAGTCACAGAGGAGCAAGAGGATTGCAGTTGTCATCTTACAGAAACCTCAATTCCCCCACCCATGGTTTCCACAAAAAAAAAAACTATTAAGGAGCTCAACGGTTTATAACTGAACTGAAATATGACACTGAAGACTAGAGTAATTGCTGTTGAAAAATCAGCTTTGTAAATCACAGGAATAAATCACATTTTACCATATATTCAAATAGAAAATAGTTATTTTAAATTGTAATAATATTTCACAATATTAATGTTTTTACTGTATTTTTGAAATAAAACACAGCATTTAAAATGCTACCTTAAGCATAAGAGACTATTTTTAAAAACATCTACAAATCTTCTGAATGCCACACTTTTGAATGGATGGGTACACATTTGTTTTAAATTTGTGTTTATCAACCATTTCAAACACAGCGACAATTTTTAGTGGATCACGTTCATGGTTTCAGTAATTTGATGAACTTGATGATCTGTGGTTACTCTGATAGGACACCTGTGTTAACCTGAGGAAAACCAACTTCATGCAAACACTAAAAATTGACACTAGTTGATTAAAAGTCATTACGATGTAAATGCGATGGCGCCGCAGACGGCAGCCTCAGTCTTTGGCTCTCCAGTGTTTGTACTGTTTTTGTTAGTTTTTCCTGTTTTTTGTTTCTCAAACACGATCAGTTTTACCAGGGATGAGCTGCTGAACGTGCAATAACCTTATAATTATTTATAACCCTAAACCCTAGTACATCCCTACAACTTATTTCATTATATTCCTACTCCATCTATAGCACACCAGTACATACAATTTATTCTTTTTTTGTGGTTTATATTTATGCATGTGTATTTTATTCACCTCTCATTTTTATTATCTGTGTGTTATTGTTGTCTCCGTGTACTGGAAGCTTGTGACACTATAACAAATTCCTTGTATGTGCAAACATACTTGGCAATAAAGCTCTTTCTGATTCTGATTACAAAAATTATCAATTTTTGTATCTAATGCTATTAAATCCATACATTTAAAGTATGACTTGTAGCCTAATACTTTTTGCACCCGCTGTAATTTTGGGAAAAATAATTAATTGAATGTGTCAACTGCCTCGATCAAACTTAAATCCTTAAATCCTTTTGCCCAATAACAAACTTTCTGAGTGCTTTATTGAATGAGTGAATTAACTTTATTCAGACATTATTTCGCTAATCTACTGTGCATTTAAATGAGACATTTAAATGATTAAAAAGATTTAGCTCTTTTCACATTAGATAATTACATTAATTGCAGAGAGGCACAGGTTGATTTCGTTAGAGGTGTAATAATCAAAATTGTAATTAAAAATTTATTTCATTTATTGCATTGGATATGAATGCTTCATTTCATATGCTGCACCATAAAAAAATTTATTGTTTTGTGTCTGAGCATCTCTGAGAGTGCCAAGACTTAATTAAACTGTGTCCAATTACTGCTGAAATTGGATTTGTTTGTTTAGCTGTACTTTACCCTGGTGAACCCTTTAAATTTATTTACCTCTCTATGGTCACAAAATGAACTAACAAAAATTTGAGTCATCCATCTTGCTTGAGTGCAGTGCTCACACACCGGACCGAGTCTATTAATGTCAGTGTCACTGAATGGTGTCAAATGTTTCCCAGAGTTACAATGAACCAACTAAAGGAGTGTAATGGACGCCAACCATTTATTTGGTGAACAGGCATTGAACAGAACATGTCAGTATCATAAATAAACAGGCATTGTCGAATAAAGGAAAAATAATTAATAACTGCAGCTGCTTCAGCCCTCCTAAGCTTTATGGTCATACACTGGATGTGCAGTCAAATCTGACCAGGAACAGTAAGAGTGTAATAGTTTGGGTCATTTAGATCTTATTTGAAACTGTTTTGAAACTCAACTACAGTAAAACAAGAAAGAAAGAAAGGAAGGAAGGGAGAGATAAAATGAGAATTTATCATTAATTTGGACCAGACTGCTGCCATCTGATGAAAAAAATAAATTAAAACATGTAAAAATAACATCAGGCCAAGCGTCTCAGGTTACTTATGTAACCATGGTTCCCTGAGTAGGGAACGATACACTGCGTCCTCTAGGTTTCCCCATAGCGACCCCTAGAGGACGCAGTTCCAGAATGTGTGCCCAGGTGTGGCTTGTCCAAACAAAATTTTAAGTCAGAACATTTTATATTATTTCTTTAAAATAAGTCTACATAATATTTTGTAGAGGACCTCAGAGATAAAGGAACCGAGTTTTGGGACATTGATTTGAAACAGGGACAGTTAAATATTCTGCCGAAGACATTACAGTCACAGTGTATGACGGCTCAAGAGGCAACGAGCATTTAACTGAATTTGTCAGAGCTTGTCGTTATGTTCTTACCAGATGGAGCAGAGATCCTCCTGAGGAAATCACTGTGTTCAGGTCAGCTCCCTCCTTCCTAGAGGATGCAGTGTCTCGTTCCCATGAAAGGAAAATCATGTTATGACACCAATCTGTAGATGCAAAGTTGTCTATGGTTCCACCCTCTGTGTAAGAATTTTAGATTTTACGTTCATAAAAAAAAATACATACTTTTGGAAATTTATTTAGAAATTGTCCAACTATTATTTGGTAAGTTAATTAAATTATTTGGTAAAGCTTACAGTTAGTTACTTCCATTCATTTCACTTTCTCTCTCTGCATAATGTGTGTGAATCGTTTACACTCTGGATGTTTTATAGTCTCACCCCTTCATTTCTCTGTGTTTGCTTAACATTGAGTTTGATATTTTACTCAATATATGTTTTTCTAAAAATTGCTCAGCATTAGGGTATTTTCCATTAATATCCAATGGCTGACAGTTTAGAATGACTCAGACTGAGGAAACCCAGCCTCAGCACTGGAACAAAAGAAAAAGCAATGAGGGATGAATATATTTGCAAAATGAACACTTCTCAATGACCCTCTCTGCACACAAACACATAGTGAGGAAATATGATTAATTATTGCAATCCCTACAGACACACATACGGGCTCTGTTCCAAAACCTAGTGTGCTGCCTAGCTGTCTACTGCCTACATATAGGCGCCAACCTTATAAGGCCACGCTATAACACGCTACATCAAGAGAAACAAACAGTGCTACTCAAAAAAGTGGAGGAGTTTGGTGTTAGCATGTTGCTAAGCTAACAAACATATAGGGGGAGAGAGGGGCAAAGTGAGCCAGTGGGTAAGTTGACCCACCCCCTGTATCTAGGCAACCCTACAGATTTTTAGCAATGTGACCACAAATCCAGGAAGAAACCATCATTTCAATTTGGCTGTGGTGGAGAGAAGCACATGTTAAAGTGGTAAGTATGATTTTTTCACAAAAAAAAAAAAAAATGTTTTTATCCTATCAAAGTAAAGTTTATACATGTCAGGTATAATGGCTGTTATGTCAAAGCAGATTTATCCAGGCCTAAATATTTATACCATACATATTGGTGATAGGCAAATGTATAAAACCATGTGAATGATTTAGCTAAAGATTAGCCTGAATTACTAAGCCAGGCAGTTTTTCCAAAAATGGTGGCTGTGGGGCAAAGTGAACCAAATGGTGTGGGATAAACTCAACCAGCGGTTCAACTTACCCCACCATGAGGCACTGAAGACACTGAATTTGTTTAGTTCAAAAAATTATTTCAGTGTAGTATCACACAACTGATTTGATTATTTCATATTTTAAACATTTTTAGAAAAGATATCACGCCAAGACATTATAAGAGGAAGACCAACTGGGGCTCAATACCCCTTGAGGACATGGAGAGAGCAGCAAATGATGTAATGGGTGGCAAATCCATCAGAGCTGTGGCAAAATAAAAAAATATTGACAGGTCAACCTTACGTAGATATATATAAAAAAGAAGGAAGGACAGGAAGTGAAAACCACTGGTTACAGTGGAACAGCAGAGGCAAAGAGGGTCTTTACAGAGAAGCTAGAGAAGGAGCTTGCAGACCACATCAAGAAGCTGGCTGAGATTGTTAAAGATTGTTTGGGGGGGTAACATGGCCTTACCCCCCCCCCAAAAATGTTGTTAATTGGCATTTGAATTGGCAGACAGAAGCAATATTCCTGTCCCCAACAACTGGAAAGAGAAGGGTTTAGCCAGTAGGATGTGCAAGACATCACATAATTCAGTAGCTCAACTAAGTTTAACTGATCTTGTGTAGCTAAACATAGCATCTTGATATAATTAATTATTTTTAGGTCGAGATTGGTTCAACAATTTCAAAGCACGTCACCATCTCTCCTGCCGTATACCTGAAGCAACATATGTGGGAAGGGCTTCAGCCTTCAATAAAACTAAAGGAGTTCTTTAACAATCTGTCAAATGTGATGGACAGGTGAGAGAACACATTAGATTACATTTATAACAATAACTGAACACAACAGATAAGTACATATACAAAGACTGGCACATGTGTTGTTCTACTAGTTGTATTTACAAGGATATCAAGTGAGGGCTGTTTAGTTGCTTCATGCATTAACTGCAAGGTTTAGGCACTCTGATTCCAGTTTGGCTCTTTCATGTTCTGTCTTTGTTTTATAGGCATAAATTCCCTCCAAACATGATTTACAACGTTGACGAAACAGGTGTCACAACAGTGCAGACACCAAAGCAGGTAGTGGCAGAGAAAGGAAAAAAACAAGTGGGTGCCATCACATCTGCTGAAAGAGGAGCGCTTGTGACTGTAGTCTGTGCCGTCAATGCTACTGGGAATGCAGTCCCTCCTATGTTTATCTTCCCACAGGTTTGATATAAAGAACATTGCATCAAAGGAGCACCTCAAGGATCAATTGGTACATCCACCAGATCTGGCTGGATAAATGAAGACACCTTTGCTGAGTTCCTTGAACATCTAGTTCAGCACACCAACTGCTCCTCTGACCATCCCATGTTGCTAATCCTTGATAACCATGAGGCCCACATTTCACTGAGGGCAGTGGATATAGCAAAGAAAAAGAGTATTGTTCTGCTCACCATTCCACCCCACACGTCCCATCACTTACAGCCTCTGGACAAGAGCATTTATGGTCCATTTAAGACCTATTACAACAAAGCTCTTGATGGTTGGATGAGAACTAACCCAGGCAAAACAGCCACCATATACCAGATCCCTGGATGTGTGAATGAGGCTTTCATGTTAGCAATGACACCACAGAATATAACTTCTGGATTCAGGCCCTTGGGGATTTCCCCTTACAACAGAGATATTTTCTCTGATCAGGAGTTTGAGACATCCATGGTAACAGACAGGCCAGCCCCTGAGCTACAGTCTGCTGCTGCAGATGATCCACCAATTGCTTCAACCAGCATCACTGCTGAGCTGCTTTCACCATGCCTCACACATGGATGTGCTTCACCAAGTGAAACAGATTTGGATCCCAGCCACACTTCATACTTGTCTGCAGAAGAAATTCTGCCCCTACCCAAAAGTATGCCCAGCACAAAAACAAAGAGAAAGCGTTTGAAGTCAAGAATCCTAACTGATACACCTGAAAAGCAAGCAATTGAAATGGCTCATGAAGAAAGAAAAAATAAACAGCAGGGAAAAAAGCAAAGCAACATCAAAGATAAAGGAAAGCTCAAGAAAAAAACAAACCAAGAAGAAAATCACAGTGTACAGCAGCTCTGATGAGAGTGATGTTCCCATCCCACTTGATGACATTTCTGAGTATGAGAGCTCTGAGGATGATAGTAGCGACATCTCAGATCTGTTTGTTGGTGACTTCATTATAGTGAAGTTCAACACCAAACGCAGGAGCTATCATTAAATTGGCATGGTTGAGAAACTATAGGACGACGAAGTGAATGCAAGATTTCTCAGAAGAATCCGGGGGAGCACTGTCAATGAGAAACCCACTTTTGTCTTCAAGGAAAATGTGGCTTTTTTCCCCACAAAGTGATGTGCTGAAGAAGCTATCTCAATCTCAAAAGGCTGGGGGAACTGCAAGAAGGGAGCAACACTTCATATTTCCCTGCAACCTTGATGGGTGGAATGTTGAATAGTTGTTGAAATGCAGAACAGATTTGGTTGTTTTGATGTTGTTTACATTAAAAGTTATGTTGTGCCAAGTTACGCTTAAAATTACATTTAAAGGAACACTCCACTATTTTTTTGAAAATAGGCTCATTTTCCAACTCCCCTAGAGTTAAACAGTTGAGTTTTCCCGTTTTCGAATCCATTCAGCCGAACTCCGGGTCTGGCGGTAGCACTTTTAGCTGCAGCTTAGCATAGATCATTGAATCTGATTAGACCGTTAGCATCTCGCTCAAAAATGACCAAAGAGTTTCGATATTTTTCCTATTTAAAACTTGACTCTTCTGTAGTTACATCGTGTACTAAGACCGACGGAAAATGAAAAGTTGCGATTTTCTAGCCTAGGCCGATATGGCTAGGAACTATACTCTCATTCCGGCGTAATAATCAAGGAACTTTGCTGCCGTATCATGGGTGCAGCAGGCGCAATGATATTACGCAGCGCCTGAAAATAGGCTAACTTCCGCCAACATAACCAACGTGACCACCTGCTTGCACAGGGAACATGCTGGGGACTATTTTCAGGCGCTGCGTAATATTGCGCCTGCTGCACCCATGGTACGGCAGCAAAGTTCCTTGATGCTACAGCAAGCACTAGCCAAGTATTTGAATGTTGAGCAGCAAGCTCATTGGCTGCTGATGCGAAAGAAACCGATCAGCTGTGCCATGTGAATAATGATGTGATTATGTCAGACTGAATTAGAACCTATCGGCCTGCGCCATCTAGAGTTCCATGACAGAACTTTGGATTAGCGTCCACACCAACAGACAATAACATTGTTTAATATCAGTGCTTGAAGTTACGTCAGGCTTGAGCTTTTTAAAGCCAGGTGGATTCTGAGTGTCAATGTTCTCATCATTCATTAGCTGGAAAAAAAAAATGTTCTGAGAGTGATTCCAATGATATCATTCCTCTTTACTCTGAGGCGGAAATTAACGTCTGCCCATTTATGCTGCTTTTTTGGAGGTTAGTGTACGTAAAACAGCACTCTGGACATTACAAAAAAAAATGTTTTGTGGAAAAAAAATGTTAAGCTGGTTTGGAACAACATGAGCGTGAGTATGACAGAATTTGGTTACCCTTTTTTTAAGGTATCCTTGTTACATTGTAATTAAATTGTAATACAAGTATTGTGTAATATGAACTAACAACATGTACTTAATCTATAGGGTTAAGGTTTGGTTTAGGGTTAGTCATTATGCAAAATGTACTGTTATTACTATAGTAAGTACATGTAACGTTTTACAAGGACACTGTAAAAGTATGAGCCAGAATCGTTTTGTTTCTGGGTGACTTGTCCCTTCAATTCTCAATTTCCTTGACAGCTGTGGCTGTGGTACAAGTACATTGGCTGTGGCATGTGTGTCAGTGTGATGGATGGCTTGGAGGCTGAATGGGTGAATCTCTGAGATCACTCAGCAATCTCCATCAGGAAATTGAACACTGGTTTGGATTATACAGAGCTGTCAACCCAGGAAAATAAAAATGAATGAAGATCCCAGAGAGCAAATGAGGCAGGGTGTAAGCTTGTAAAGGACACTATCTGATGTACGCCAAAGCAATCAAGGACTATTCAGTAATAAAAGGGCTGCTATGCAATGTGCCAGATTAGCTTAATGCAGCTAAGGACTATATTTTGCTGATCGTCACAACACAATGGTGGCCGTGCATCTTAAATCGCATGAATCTACGCCATTGCAAAACATGCAATCAATGCGAATCGCACATGCCTGCCAGACTCAAGTCTTACCAGCTCTTTGGAAAGATGAGCTCCAACAGATCAATAGGTCTTAAACTAGGTAATAAATCTAGTATGTACCTGAGTGTTTTCTGCACATGACACACATATGTGCTCAAATCACTACTTACCAGGCAAGAGTGAAGGTTAATTACAGAGGTAATTAGCATATGATCAAGCTGGCTATACAGCACGACCCAAGCTTTAATATTATGACCCTCACAGGAGTGGTTACCACCTCAAACAGATGTGCTTGTGGATGGCCACTCAACACAGCTGGAACGAGAGGTTAAGCAGTTGGCCTGTTTATTCAGGCTGTATACCTATTTACACATGAGAACATGCCCAGTCTGAGTAGCTGTGGTGAGGTAGAGCAGTTCATGCTAATAATACAGTCCACACTCATCCATATTTATGAGGTGTTGTTTTGGCGATCTGACTCAGCGATATGCGTGGCAGGCTCATTGGTTAAACAGCTGAATGCTGTAAACATCTATGCAACCTCCATTATCCCTTGCTCAACAAGAATCCAATAAAAAACAACAAAACATCAGCTATCCTCATGTCACTGTAGCAAACTAAAACATTGCCCTGGAGAACAAAATTAGATTATGAGAAAACAAATATACAAATGTGCAACTACAAATGAATGAATACAACTACATCTGAAACAGCTACTTAAATGGAATCATTTTTTTTTCCTTGTAAGAATTGATTTGCTTCTAATACAGAAACATCAGTCCAATCAACTTCAATCAATGCTGTTCACATAGAATCCGACACTCAGACCTATTATTAATCAGCTTGTCCAATCTGCAGTCATTAGCAGTCAGGCAGCTTAATTAATTTCCCAAGTCTCTTTGCTCTAATGCAGTGGTTCTCAAACCTCTCCATGAAGTACCCCCAGCACTGCACATTTTGTATGTCTCCCTATATCTGACACACCCACTTCAGGTCTTGAAGTCTCCACTAATGAGCTGATGAGTTGAATCAGGTGTGATAGATGAGGGAGACATACAAAATGTGCAGGGCTGTGGGTACTCCAGGACAGGTTTGAGAACCACTGCTCTAATGAGTACCAGAAAAGTCTTTCACATACCCAGGGAAAAATCTTCAGCATGTTTCCCTTCCTCTAGGGCAGTGGTTAACAAACTTTATATATATATACAGTGGTGTGAAAAAGTGTTGGCCCCCTTCCTGATTTCTTATTTTTTTGCATGTTTGTCACACTTTAATGTTAGCGACAACCGGCGCCACACAACGGTCTCAAGTCCGCAGACAGAGGAGCTCCGGAAGGATGCTCTCTGTTCCAGAATCAATCACTGAGGGTGCTTTAGCTTTCATGCACATCTATTTTGACATCATATTTTGCCAGTCCATTGTTATGATTATCACTGTCAGTCATTGCGATTTCGAGAGAGAATCACCCATTTATAGGAGAATGTCACTCCAGAAACTTTGAAGCATGTATGCCACATTGGTCCTCTTAGCAGCATGACAAACAAAACTTTTATTCAAATTCAGAATCGATTATATACACCCAAGAAAGCACTCAAAGAGCACTCCCTTAATAATCACCGAAAAGGTGTCACTCATTTCAGTTCATCGAAATCTTCCATTATAATCAATGAATCTCTCTACACTGCAAAATAAATCTCTTATTTACATCATGTCTACACTTTGTTTGTTATAATGAAAGGATTAGCGTGCAGGCGTTTTGATTCTGACTATCTAATCTTTATTATCATTATCTCACCACAGATTGGGGAACATTACACCTGCTTTATGGAAATAAGATTGTGTTCCGATATTAAAAGGGATAGTTCAAGTTCTGTCCCGGGGCACATTTTGATACTTTTTTTGATACTGTAATGCATATAAATTGTCTTCTCCTGCAGTACAGACAGAGTCATTCCCAAGCTGTACAGTATATGCAATAAAGAACTACTTTATCCTTGACAAACGACAGAAGATATTCCAAGTTTTGATTCCTGCAATGGGTTGTAGGTAAATATCTACCTCATTCAGCACTCTTTTTGTTTCCCGTCTTATAAAATCCTGTTACTATTCCGTTGTGAGAAACCGCTGCAAATGATTCAGTGCATGAGTGACCTGTCTGAATGAATCAAACTGAATCACAAACACTTTCAGACCTTTTGCCAAATCCATTTAACTGATTAGGTCAATAGCAAATCATCCGCAAATCTGCCATCAATAGTTCTGATTTTAAACAGCTAATAGACACACATGACATGACTGCTGAAATATTATCAGGGAAAATTATTCTCAGGTCGGTATACATGATCTGAAATGACTTAAAATGCATGACTTGAAAGCCCCATAAAAACATCTTAACAGTGGTCCATACAACATGTCCACTATATTATCAGTCTTCTGAAGTCATACAGTAGCTTCATGTGAGGAACAGACCAAAATTTACGTCATCATTCACTGAAAATCTGGCTTAGATAACCATGGTCACCGCTCACTGTATTGGAAAATCAGCTCCAAATAACTCCTTTGGTGCTCTGAAAAAAAAAAAAAAAAAGTTTCAAAAGGTGATGATCACAGAATTTTTTTCATTTTTGGGTGAGCCGTCCCTTTACAAAGCTGTTCAGCAATTAGCCGGAATGATACATTTAGCAATAATCGTGCTTAATGTTTGCAGGAGCACAAAAACGGTCCACTTAACCCTGGAGAAAATGGGTTTAACTCTGTGTGGTCATTAGAGGACAGATTTTCTGATGACTGCAAAGAGAGAAAACAACCTGTGCATGTTAACATGGAGCTACTGAGCCTGACGAGCACATCTGTTAGATGGTCCGGCTGCAGGCATTAAGAGGAAACACCAGAGACCACCCGCCTGTGTGTTAGGCCTCTTTACTGACCGCAACTAAACAGAGGTCAGCAGACACACTTAGCCCATAAGGTGTCTTTGCACAGTGGGCAGAATCATGCTGTGTTATTGAATCTGCTGAAGTCAATGTGGAGCATTACTGGTGGAACCAATTTTGGCTCATTTGGGTCAAATAAACCATTAACGCACATAAGTAACGTAAGTAAGTAACGTGTTCGTAACTGGCCATTTACAGGACTCAAATGGAGCAGATACAGACAGTCTAATATTCACATCAGCAATTCTGGAATGAAACTGGACCTCTGTGGAGGTATCCAAATATTTGGACTCTCCGGTTTATTGGAATGTGCTCTGTTGGCACTCATATGATAAGGCTAATATGTGCTTTCTTCTGTGTGGTTGATAATCTCCTATATTTCCTATGACTTGATGTTGGGTGCAAGAGTGGGCGAAATTCAACACGTCACAGGAAAATGGGAAAACATCTGTTGGAACCATATGTGGCGTTTCCATGGAAACCAGGCATGGGGAAAGAAGATGACGAGAGAAGGAAAAGCAACATAGTAGGAGATGAGAAATTAAATGATAAAGAATAACACGCAAATGCTCTCACTACTTTTGGATGCCACAGACCGTCACATATGATGCACACCTTATGAAGGATTCCTAAAATATATAGGCAGTTACAGTATATTTATTTTTCACATATAAATGCCTACACACACTACTGTTCAAAAGTTTGGGGTTGGTATTTTAGTCTATTTTCAAATGTAATTTATTCCTTTGATGGCAAAGCTGAAATTTCAGTAGTCATTACTCCACTCTTCAGTAGGGCTGCACGATATATCGAAATTATAGAAATATCGCAAATGTAAATATCGCAATGGCGTGCGATATTATCATTTTAATAGGCTAATAATTTCAAAACGTTGCAAAAGGTCAAAGTTTTAGTTCGACGCATATAGCAGAGAATTGCTTGACGTTAAAGAGTTATTAAGTGCAGTAAGTTGCAGAAAACAACTCTTTGCCGTCTCGTCTTGCTGTCTGACTCACACCTGAAGCACGCGCACAAGCCGCATCTCGCGCAGCGTCTCTTCAGTTCTGCAGCGCGCGCGCACGCACGCACACACACACACACACACACACACAGAGAGAGAGAGAGACACGTTTCAGACCGAGTTGATTCGTCTTTCACATCTCCTCCTTATGTTTGAACAGACACATACACACAGAATTATGTCAATAGTACCCGTCTCGACGGTCATTCTCGTAAACGCAGTCGTTATGTTTTAAATGAAGGTAAACAGCTGAGAAAGAAATCGGATGTGTATCATTATACTGGATCCGTACAGTCTGATTTAAAGGGACAGCAGCCTACAAATACGTGCTGCTGAATCTGTCCCTAATGTTAATCAAACAACAAAACAGCTATAACAAAAATTAATCTTAAATGTAATTCATACAGTAAACAATGCAGTGCTATTTTACACTTAATTATTAAATTTCTGTACCTGAATACTACGGTTTATTTTATCTATGCTTGTAAATTGTGTATTTCTTTTTCTTTCTTTTTTTTTTACTGACTGTTCACTTGCCTTTAATCATGTTTGAACTTTCTCAGACTATAGTTTCTGCTGTGGTATATTAATAAGTACTTAAAGTGTGTGGAAAGCAAAGTCACAATGATATAAAATTTGTGTCATTAATTTTGTTGTTTGTATGTTCACATTGATGTTAAATTACATTTATGATTTGTGACATTACTTTTTAAATAATGCTAAAACTGCTGGTCACTTTCAGAAGTTATAGTGATTCTTTCTTTTCCAAGAAAGAATGTGAAACAAATTGGTTATATGATTTTCATTTTTAAATATTTTAAAATATCATTTAAATTGATTTTATACACTTTAAGCAATATTGTATCGCATATCGAATATCGCATTTTTCTTCAATATCGCACAGCCCTACTCTTCAGTATCACATGATCCTACAGAAATCATTCTAATATGCTGATTTGGTGCTCAAGAAACATTTATTATTATTATTATCAATATTAAAAACAGTTGTGCTGCTTAATATTTTTGTGGAAACCGTGATACAATTTTTTAAAGGATTCTTTGATGAATGGAGAGTTCAAAAGAACAGCATTTATTTACAACTAATAGAATATAATTATTGCAGTGATTTTTACATTTTTACTGTCACTTTTTATCTATTTAATGCATCCTGGAAAAATAAAATGTTCTATAACAAAAATAAATAAATGTATAACATTTTAACTTTATATTATTATTATTATTATTATTATTATTATTATTATTATTATTATTATTATTAGTGTGGCTTTAACGATAGCCATCTTATTAAATAATAATTCAAACAAACACAAACAAATTAATAAAAGCACATACATATACATAAATCTTTATGTATGCCCGTTATCAGCATCCATTGGCAATCTTCCCTGAAGACCCTCCCCTCCAAATCCCATCACAAGCAGTCACGGGAGACTCATTTGAGACACATTACTACCAGGTGTAAATACAGATCTGCCTCATACGATCACCTGAGATGGAGGCCAAAGACAGAACAGGACAGAGCAAGGAAGAATTATTAGACTAGCACATGTCCAGTTGGCCTCATGTATGTGGGGGTTGTTGGTCTGTGCATGGCTGTGAGTTTGAGATATGGAGCACTTTGTCACTAAGGATATTGTGCCAGATATACAAACAAACCCTTTAGAAAATTGCTTCTATTGTTCTTTGATCTCTTGAGTTAAATCAAATCCACTGCTGAACTGTAATGAAGTGCGTGAGTACATCTGGCATAATACACTACAATAGTGCATTATGTTCTGCAGCAGGATACAGGTGTCATTCATTAGCCCTAATATAATAGGCAAAAGGAGCCAGTCGTCTAGGCAATGTGGATGGGCCTAGACCACGTTAATGTATAACGCTAATGGGAGGGGGAGTGTAAGAGAAGTGCACACAGCAAATTGATGTCTCTAGAGGTTTGAATTCAATCAGTGGCACCACAAACAGACATATTGAATCATTCAGATAGCGTGTTTACAACACTTTGAAACACATTAGCTCAGTGACAAAACCTAGTGAGCTGCACTGCTGTCTACTGTCTAGATAGACAGCATCCTGACTAAAATGGAACCCTTATAAGTAACAGTTTACATACTGTAGACAGAGCTCCTCATGTGAAACTCAAAGAACAAATAATTCCAATTGAGTTTGGTGCTAGCATGTTGCTAATCTAACAGCTCAGTACTCTAAGCATGTAAATATATCAGACAGTGGGGAAAATAGTTGAACTTTAGGCAGTATTCTTAAAACAATGGGCAAAATACAATTTTAGTTTTACTTTCCACTGAAATCACCTTAGACATGGTGATTAAATGGATTCACTTCAAGGTCACATCTATTCCATCCCCATTTCTCCATCCTTTCCTCATTTGAACCCCCATGTTCCTCCATGTTCCACCATCAATGACAAGAGACTTCAGCCTTTCATCTCTGAAATGAATCGTCTTCTCCTTCAGAAAACAGCTAAGTAGGTTTCTCTTTATCTCTAGACCTGAGAGAAATCCATTGGGAGTTCCAGACAAGCACAGATGCTTCATGTTTTTGAAATGGGCTTTGGAGACCTGGCTATGTTTTCCTGATCAGAGGAGAGTTCGGTCCTCCATAATAAGAGGAGGAGGATTTGGGGGCGATGTGGAGGTTAAAATGAGCTCACTGGGGTGGAAAAAAAAATCATTCCAGCTTCTTGAAGGAAATATTAACAACAAAAAAGTCTGAAAACTCATCATGCGTAGTCAGTAGTCTTATTCCATTCATATTCCTAACAGAAAGCTTTTGACCCCGAGAGAGCTGACGTGACAACTGACAACATGTCATCGAATCCCATCCAATCCTATGCCTGGCAAAATGGAAATGTGTTTTGGATCAGTGGACACAGGCCAGTTTGGCACCCAAGAAAAACAAGTTAGATAGGCTGCTTCAAATCATCATCTTACAAACCACCAGCTTCTGACCTAGATTTCAGCTTGAGCAGCAAAAAAGTTGGTCAGTTTAAGAGCTAAGTGGACATACTTCTTGAACTCACCACCCTATCAATGAGTGATGAACGTTTGATTTCATTTTATTTGAGCTTTTCAATTTGGAATACAAAAACAAACACATTCATTTCCCCGCCTAGGATTTAAAAGGGATCATATAAGAAGTCAAATGAACATCTGAGCCAAAAATACCACATACTGACAATACACTAGGC
The DNA here is from genome assembly GCF_001515605.1 of Sinocyclocheilus anshuiensis. Lineage (NCBI taxonomy): Eukaryota > Metazoa > Chordata > Actinopteri > Cypriniformes > Cyprinidae > Sinocyclocheilus > Sinocyclocheilus anshuiensis. The sequence continues at coordinate 880,972 of NW_015536578.1, forward strand.
CTGGGCGATAAAACGGTATTGATATTTATCGACGGTACACCTTCATCGATAACGATAGAAAAAATGTCTGATATAGTGCACGATATAGGCACGTGTTATGAGTGACACAGACAGCACACACAAACACGAACACATGCTGAAATGCCTGCCTGTGATGACGAGATTGTGAATAAAAAAAAAAGAATATTAGTCTAATTTAAAATAAATATTTGATTTGAATGCAAAAATGGTACAATGGAACGTTAGGTGTGTATCACGGAGCGTCATCAGTGGCACACGAGATGTGGTGATGATGTAAGTGACGTTGTTGCATCTTAATGTTTTGTTAGTCTAGCCCACGAGACGTGCCGCTGCTGCGTTATTCATTCAAAATATTAGAGAAATATAGTAGCTCAATGCATAGAAGATCTTGAATGGGTTAAAACCGAAACCAAGCCATTCACACAGAACGCATATTCAGCACATTTTTTTAGACGGACAAATATGACTGCTGCACTCACGTCTCATGCAAGAGATGCAAAGAAAGCCATGCAAAGTTAAAACAGGTTAAACGTTCAGAAAATGCGACGCAAATTTGTGAAGGTTTATTTAATTTCACTGCGTCTCATATGTTTTTAAATGCAATCTGTGTGATCGGCGATTCGGCGTTTTGTATTAAGCAATGCATAAATACATGATGCTGTTTTGTTCATAATTGTTTATGCAGTTTACAAAATTATATTTGATTTATATATGTTAATTTTAGATGTTATGCACGTATTTATAGCCAGTTATTTGCATTGACAATTTAATACGCTGCATTATTTTGCTCATTGCGCCCTCCTGTGGCCTCGGGAGACAAGCCAAAAGTTTCCTTAAAGGGTTAGTTCACCCCAAAATTTTAATTAGCCCATAAATTACTCACCCTGAAGTCATCCTAGGTGTATATGACTTTCTTCTTTCAGACGAATCCAGTCGGAGTTATATTAAAAATTGTCTTTGATCTTTCAAGCTCTATCGTTGTACTCAGCGGGTGTTGCAGTGCTTCGGTTCAAATGACGTGAAATAAAAAGCACCCTTCCACAAAAAAAAGTGTCTCACACGGCTCCGGGGGGTGAACAAAGGCCTTCTGT
>NW_015536578.1:882847-900889 GCF_001515605.1 Sinocyclocheilus anshuiensis
TTATAACTTTTGACCACAAGGTGGCGCTGCACCCAAACTTTTTGAGTACCATCAGGGCATGGTGTCGAAGATGCATACCGAGTTTCGTAACGACAAGTCAATGCGTTCATAAAATATTGCATATTATGACAAAATTCAAAATGTCCGACGCCCAAAATGGCTGACATGGGAAAATTTGATATGGTTCGACTCGGCATGATGCACCGAATCTAAAGAGACCTGTTTTGTGATTTTTGGCCAAACCATTCAGAAGTTATAAGCAAAAATATGCATTTTTTATATCTCCTGACCACTAGGGGGCACTGCGCCGAAACACTGCAGGTAGTCTCAGGTCATGCTTGTTATAACACACACCAAGTTTGGTCTCAATACGCCAAACCGTTGCGGAGATATAGCCTCACATCCATTTTTACGTGTTTTTCGTAGAATTCCTTCGTGCGTTATTCGAGAACGGTTGGACAAATCAACCTGAATTCCATAACTTTTTGCCAGCATGGTCTGAAGATGATCTGAGCCAATTTTGGTGAGAATCAGACAAACCGTCTAGGACGAGTTCGACAAAGTAAGTTTTACAAACAATTAAAAATAGCGAAAAAATTAAACCTTGCGATTTTTGAATTTTGGTGTTCATTCGACTCGGCATGAGCCAAGGATTCACAAGAAAAAAGAATTTCCCATTTGTGCCTTACGGTTCAAAAGTTATTAGCATAAATAAATTGCAACTTTGGACAAGTGGTGGCGCTAGAGAGTTGGAGTTAGAGACTCCAAACTTGCTGTGGTTAATGTTGAGACTGTCCTCTATCAGTGTGCCAAATTTCACAACTTTCCCGCAAGCGGTTCTATGGGCTGCCATAGACTTGCGGCGGAAGAAGAAAAATTACGCTAACGGATACAATAGGTGCCACTGCACCTTCGGTGCTTGGCCCCTAAATATAACTCTGACTGGATTCGTCTGAAAGAAGAAAGTCATATACACCTAGGATGACTTCAGGGTGAGTAATTTATGGGCTAATTTAAATGTTTGGGTGAACTAACCCTTTAAGACATTTAATCTGCATATAAAACATAATAAAGGAGATACTCGTTTAATTTTTATTTTGTGTTTGACTGTTAAAATTGACTTATGTTGTTTGTAATATATTGGGCAAATTAAAAATACAGTGGTTAAATTCAAACATTTTTTTCTATTGCTCTGTTTTAAAAAAGGTTATTAAAAAAATTTCAATAATTATCAATACCGAACGATATGAAACATTGTATCGTTGATACATTTTTTAGCTATATCGCCCAGCCCTAAAATACACTACATAATCTCATTCAGAAATCATGTATATGACATCAGTATTAACGTTTCAATGCCCACATTTACTTCCATTTTTCAATGCCATTTTTTGCTGTTCAGAAGTTAATCTTGTTAATTATAGCCAACATACAGAAAGTTAACCAAACCTACCTGACTATGTGTAGCACCTGCTGCTCAGCATTTCTTGAAGGAACTGGACATTAGAAATAAAAGGCTGAAGTTTATTGGTCCCTTTTAACAAGGTCCCAGATAATTTATTTCTGACCTTAACAACTGTTTTGTTAATCTGTCAAAATGTATGTGTACCAACAACCTGCAATAAAAATGTATAGACCATATATAATCCTTTTTAATTAAATTTACGCAAGGTTTAATTCTTTTAAATGGACACACAACACCATCTGCAATGATACAACTGCCAAGCCTCAAAGGAAAGATGTTAAAGAATGACTGATAAGTAAGAATTCATCTAGTAACAAACTAGCATATAAAGCAGGTGCTAGATAATTAAATCAGTTAAAACCGTAGACTCGCAGCATTGAAGTTGAACTTTATTCCTCCATCTGTGTTAGTTCTTGCTAATTTCCATCTTGTCTCACAGAGCGAATGGCACATTGCTGGAATGCCACTAGCACTGCATCACAGTGGGCTGTGAGGGGCTTGTAAATGCTCTCATTCGCTCACTCCCAGAGCTCTGTCATTATTCCATTATCCTGACAGCCATTTTATGTTTCCTCCGCAAACCACCTGCCAAAATATGACCATGATATGTTACATCATTCCGCCCCATTCCACAGGCTTTCAGAAGTAGGACACAGCACTTCAATCTTAATCCTTGTGTAAAGCGACTACAGAGTCTCTTGAGGTTCAGGGAATCATTCCCAAGGGGCATTACTGATGAGATGATTCTAACCTCTTGGTCTTTTAGAATAATGGGCACTGTAGTCTGTGGTCATCTTTAATTTGCGTTGCAGAGATGAAATTATCATTTAGTGGCATTTACTGGGACCCTGAGGCACAGTGTGGTGGAAGGAGTGAAGCCCACCCATATGGTCTTTAAAAGGACTGCTGGGCAATATTTTTTTTTATGGGTAAAGATTATTCCAGTTGTCCTTGTGTCTGATATTTACATCTCAGCCTTACACCATAGATATTGATGGACGTTCCTGGAGATTTTTTTTAAGATCCCATTTCTTGTGAGACCTTGATCACACACAAGATTTGGTTTGTGGTAGATGTATATGATAAATGCAATAAATTGGAACAGCAAAGAAAAGTGTATGGAGCAACCTTTGTATGAATCTAGGTAAACAATTACAAAAGGCAAACAGTCACTATGCTTAACCCTGAAAAGTGACCCTGAAAAAGGCTTAACCCACAAATGCTTAAACCGTGACATTAAATAATAGAAACAAAATTTGGATTTGGAATTTGGAGCTCATATTGGAAAAATATAAAAATTCTATCCAGTGGCCCAAAGTGAGAAAAAATATTTTTACATGGCAAAAAAAGAGAGATTAAATTGTTATTAGAACAGATCTTTGGTTTAAAAATAAATCCCCTTTCTTAGTATTTTGTAAGATTTAGAAGTTAAGGCTGGAATACACTTTACACTACACGACTTTTAAAATCTGAACGGATTTTTTTTTTTTAAACACTAGGCATCATGCACTTACCGACTTTGAAAATAGTGACAAAAGAAAACTGTCCATCATACACAACACGGCTGAGGATCATACACTACCAGACTTTCAAGTTGTTCCGATCACAACAAACTCATGCAGAAACATGCGCCTTGTTGTGTTCTAAAATTGGCTGAAAATATAGAATATGTTTGATATCCTCCGATTGGATGGAATCATAGTCTGAAGCTAAAAATCGGAGTCTGTGACCATCAAACACTACACATTTTTTCTATGAAATCTGTCATCTCAAATCTGCAGACTGGCTCTGATTTTCGGCAACTAGAGTCAACTTCTCCAGATTGTAACACGGGGGAAATTGTGGCAAAAATTGTATAGTGTATTCAAGGCTTCAAAAAAAACTCCAATTTGTTGCCGTTCCGAAATGCAAATGCATGAAAGTTAAGTTTCTGATTCAGGTTTAGAGCGAGACAAATCCAGCATGATTTACTGCAAGTAAGTTAGCACAGATTCTGTGCTGCTCTGGAAAACCTTGTAATATAACAGCTATTGCACAGAATGAGACAGAGGCAGAATTACATTGGGATGGAATAAACTACATTTAAAGTCATTATCAAGCTCCTGTCAAGATTTTACATTTTATGGAGGCTACACTCATTGATGTAGGTCTACAATTTCAGTTTCTAATGACAGACAGCTGCTGAAAAGCCTGTAGTAGGGTACTGTGCTCAGTCTGGTTTGTACTTTAAGAAAAAAGTGTTTAAAATCTTTACACTTGCATGAGATCAAGACTCCTGTATCTGTAGCCTAATAAATGCTGTATATCTGTTGCCCCACTGTTTTGAAATCATTTATATGGGGAATAAGCGGAATAAAACACAGGGTACCAAAAGATTACTTAGATATCTTGATTTATCAAAGATAAGGGGTGATTGTAGGCATAAAGCAAAACAAAGAATCTAAAACCTCAAGGTGATGTTTTTTAGGTATTCAAGTTATATTAAAAGAAAAGGTTCTGACGTCCACCAAAGATGCAAAGCAAATTTTAAATTAATCAATCACAGTTACCGCATTTTCAGTTGTAGCGGACATTGTGTACAGGAGATATAGGTTAGTTCGTAAAGGAGAAAACACCAGACCGTCAGCAATGCCTTTGCAGTCTTTGCAGCGGTTTGACTAAATCAAAATTATTCTGGTACCTATTTGCAATGAATGTTTTAGAAATGATGACAAATTTTGTTCAAATTGGACAAACAGCCTATGACGAGTTGAAATGACAAAAATCTGAGATATACATTTTGTAGGCCTTGACTCAAGGATTTGTTTTGGATTTCTAGCCTTTTATGGTTATAGAGGTAAGAACCAAACCACAAATCATCTTATAATGGCACCACCGAGTTTCAGAAAGATGTGTTTCTGTGTGCCTGCCCCGAGTAGATGTGCACCATACTGCCAAGCTTGGCATCTCGAATGCCAAGACACTTTTACGACAGAAAACAAAACAAAAACTACAAAGATGAAGAAAATGAAGACAAAGAGGGAAAACAGCAGAAACACAATACGGTTCCAGTGCTGGAAGTTAACTTTGGTATCTGGACCCCCAAAACATCCTATAGTAGCTTAGGCTTTCAGACATGGGAGAATACGTAGGTGTGATTCTCAGAAGATTCATCAAACTGGCACTGAGAATAACATTCAGTACCAGCCTAATAACAGGCCAAGGCCTGCGGTAAGCACAGCTTCAATCAGCATTCAGAAACATCACATAAACCAATCCAACTGGAATTGATTTCATCGTTCTGTATTCTGAGAGCGCCATATGCTCCTGCTCCCACTCTCATACGGACCTGATCACGTTAAGACAATGAGATTGGAGGACCTCTAATAAGAAACGCACATCAACAGGTGCATGAAGATTATATTTAGAATTCAAACTGATATTGAAACCACTTACTAGAGGCCAAATGTTTATTTATGCCCTTTATTACATAGTATAGAGAGATGCTTTGGGTGGCTTACTGATCCAAGAATCGCTCAGAAAAGCAACAGAAATCCTCTCTGCAACAAGTCACACGATTTGAGGTGTCTAACACCTAAAGTTTTTGAACGGACTCTTAACCGAAGTATAAAAGGTACACAAGTATGAGCGAGTGTTGCTTACTTCTCCGCGACTCAAAGAAGCAACACTTTTTAATAGGCATAAAATCACACACACACACACACACACACACACACACACACATATGATAAAAGAGGAAAGGCTGTGGGTCTGCACTTCTATCATAGATTCATTAACATCTAACCTTGAGCTGATGTCACAGAAATGTGATGCTTCAGTTCACCACTGAGAAGCCGTGTGAACAGCGTGGGTGATAGCGGCTGAGAGGCAGAGTGTGTAATCTAATCGTGCCTCGGTATCACGGGTGTGTGATCCCCATCTCTCTCACGCCTCGGCACTCGACGCCGCATAAATGCAGAGTATCACATCTGCAACTGAGGAGCGAATGCTCATCTCAGAGATCAAATGACGCTACAGCTCTGCTTATTCGTGTGTGCTAGATCTGATTGTTTCAGTTACTTTCTCCAGGGCTCAGATCTGACAGAGTAAAATGTTTGGACACAGTCTATCAACCTTCATTTGTGTGCAATGCTACTATAATACCAACAATACATGCAAGAAAAATCAATGACATCATTCTATGAAAGCATATTCCATAGAAGTGAAAAAAAAATCCACTTGGATCCCACCTTAATCTCCACATAAGTCAAATTTGTTTGTAATGTGCAAAATATTTCCGTCTAGCATAGGGGTGTAACACAAATCTTTCCCCGTCAGTGAACTATCGTTTCCAAATGTGCCCCTTTCCACTCTGACCTCTGGAACAGCCCTAAATTCCTGATTATGTGGTATTTACACATTTTGACCAGTTTTACAATTAATTAAAGATGGGGGTGATGAGGAACACTGCTGATAGAGTTCCCAGGGTTCTTCGGGGATATCTTCAGCCTGAGGCTAAGATATAAATCCAGCATGCTGAAACTCAGAGTAGAAGAGTCAGTATTTTCACACATATAGGGTGCCTGTCACTGTGAAATATAAAACCAAAAATGGAGAGTATCTGCACACATATGCTACATATGTTGAGTGACACTTGCTGGTTGTCAAGTTACTGTGACACTGATAATGGTGTAGCTTAGTGGTTAAACATCTAGGCCGGTAACTGAAAAACATTGTAGTTCAAGTCCCAGAAGGGGCAAATCAATAGACCATCACGACGGTGTCATTCAGGAAGGCATTTAACCTTCCTCTAAGACGGGAATGACCCAATAAAATGTGCACTGCTAGTTGCTTAAGTACAAGCATCAGCTAAATTCCTAATCTCTAAAACTGGTGACAGGCACAGAGCTCGGTTAAAAGCACACATATTGTACACAAAACCAACTCCTCACCTTCCAAAAGTTTTGTTCGAGGCTCTAAATAGCAAGTAAACTAAATATTCACAAGCAGAACTTCATAGAGTGCTGCAGTGATAACATATTTTCTTTAGGCCAACCCAGAAGATAGCATCACCTTGGTTCCCTCAACAAAAACTCCATTGACTTTTGGATTGTTGCAGGAAATAAGCTCTGTGACCAACAAACATTTATGATGCTTACATACTTTGTTCATCAAGATAATCTTCACAAATGTACATAACTTTTATGACCTTGAAAGACTAAATACAATCATCAGAAATGCTAAAAGTAGGATTTAAACCAACTACACCACGGCTGCATGACTTCATCAAATTACCTAAGCTTCAGACAAATCTTCCAATCTATAAATAGTAACGTTTGAGTTTGAACAGTTGGCAAAAGCACAATTATAAACACAAGGCTGTAAAAGTAAACAAGTACATTTTTCTGTTTTCTGAAAACCTCTGTAGCCCCACTTAGCCACTTGTTAGCAAACGGCTTTCCAAGAAAGTAAAATCTAAAAAATAGGGTATTACTCATGTATTTTATGTTGTAGAATAAAAAGAGGAGGATCTTGAGCTTGGGTTAACCACAGGCCGTATTTCAGGCATTTAACCAAAAATCCATTCAAACAACCCATTGACTTTGGGATGACGGAACCAAAAATGCACTGAAGCACTCTATATTCTGCTTTTTAATTTATGTCTGTAAAGTAATCAGTAATTTTTACTTTTGGAAGACAGATATTCTGATTAACCTTTAAATAAATAAACAAATAAATACCACATATTTTTGCATGCACCAGTCTGAGACTGCCGTATAGAGATTGCCATAACATTATATGGATTCTTTTTTTTTTTCCACAATGAAATAAAAATAAATAACTATAGTTGGACCTGTGGGTGGTTCTTGGCCAGAACATGCTGCAATGTGGACTAGACTTCATACTGATAGTAAAACTCTGGCTGAAAACACAAATCCTTCGGGAGCAGTAACTAATGGTTTCCCTGCAATTAAATTTCTATAATGTTCTTGATAAATGTTCACATTATCTTTTTCCAGAGGCTTAAGTATTTAATAAGTTAATTTTCTGTGCACATGCATGAACCAGACACGGTGTCGGACATCAGCTTTCACTTTATGCAGTAGCCAAGCAACACTGACACATTAAACCAAAACACAGGCACGGAGCCATGAGAAATCAATATTCCTAGTCACCGACTGGTCAAAAGGCATTTGCGCAGGACGCTGATCGCGTTTGGATGAGCGATCAGAACAAAAGCCTAAGTCATTGCCAGTTTGGTAATTAGTGTTTAGTAGGTGGGCTAAAGTTGCCATTCATCCTCAGCCAAAGGTGCCATGTTTCCAACAGACGTTGCCACAGGAACACCAGCTGGTGCCATGGACCAGCTGAACCTGGCTGACAGCCAATAAGGCAGATGCACATGGTGACCTGCAAAGGCTGCTGGGATATCAGACACAGATTTACCCAGACAGCTGGGAAAATGGTTGGCAGGGACTGAGAGAAGGAAAGATATGAAGACGGAAAACGGCAGAGAAAGACAAAGGAACAGATGGATGAGTTTCAGCAGGTAGTAAAACATCACCACATACCAACACCAGCACCAATCAAACGGACCACCCTTTGCTAACCACTTACAATTATTCCCTGTAAAACTGGGGTGTCCAATCCTGCTCCTGGAGGTTTAGCTCCAACCAGCCCCAACACACCAGCCTGGAAGATTCTGATAATCCTGAAGACCTTGATTAGCTGGTTCAGGTGTGTTTGATTAGGATTGGATTAGACACCCCTGTCCTAAAATCATTCATTTAACTTCCACATTGTGACATTTCCAAATCAAATAGTTGAAATCCAACTTATTCAGATATAAAATGTCATACTTCAACTGTACAGCATCCGTAATAGTGGTCGGAAACATACCAAATAAAACATAATAGTAGACCTTTACCAACCAGTTACATTTTTTCAGTATTGTTTTTATTGCCTGTGTTTCCTGCTCTGTATTTTTTACAGCCATGAGAAAAGAAATCATATTTTTATTAAAGTTGCAAATTTGCAGCCTGAACTGAATGTGATTTAAAAAAAAAAATAATAATAATAATAATGACAAGAAAATATATCTTTGTATATCCTTGTGAGTCACAAAAACAACTATCACTCTTGCAGAAACATTAGTAAAACTTCAGCAAAATTCTGCAGGCGAAAAAGGCCTATTGGCAATAGAATAGTGAAGTATGAAGCACAGCTAAACTCACACAGAAGTCACTTTCAAACCAAGCAGTTATCTGTTGGTCAACACAGTGAATCTGAGTCACGAATTTAAGCCTGTTGCGAAATCCACATAGGGAAAACTTTTGCCCATACGCAAAAATCCCAATCATGTGGATTTCTATCGACTAGATTTCACCCACTAAAAATTAGCCAAACAATGGGAAACGTGACCACCCCTTTCTAAGCTGGTTTATTTCATGAATTCAGAAAGACTTAGGAACTCAGAAGTTACTGGTTGGAATCAGTCTGATGAATCCTTCAGTGAACAAGCTCCCCGAATCAATCAGACGTTATTACTTTCTGTGATGTCCGTCTTGAAATAAAGCAGATATTAAGCACTCAAGATTCATAAACTTAAAATCAGTAGCACTATTGACTGGTTGTTCATACGGCACAGTTAATTACCTCAGGGATTAATGAGTAATATCTGAATTAACCATTTAACCGTTTATAGTTTTAAATGTGTCATCAAAGGCCAACTGTACCATACAAATGAACAAACTGTGAAATGTAGAGGCTTCAGAACCAAGGAATACAGCCATCATGCCCAATTAAAAAGGGAAAAGCCTCATCGCTTGTATGGAAGTGCCGAGCAGATATAATAGATCAAACAGGTATTTTTTAAATAATTAATAATGTTTTGTTCCATTGTTTCTGGTTGTTCACCCCTAATCTGTATCATCTGGGAAATGAGTCTGTTTGACTTTAAAATGCAGTACTTTAAGCTCTGCTGGGTGATAAGTTTTATGTTGCCTTCAGATGGATGGCACAACATTAAAAAACGAGAGGCTTCTCACCTTTATCTTGCATAAGCAGAATAAGAACAGCACCGCCATTCCCAACCGCAAAGTCACGGAAAGGAATAGCTGACTTGGGTTGAATTCACTTAGCCTCTGTCATTGCTCATGATGCAGAAGGTGGCCGCTCAGTGATTGTCACCCTGTCTCACACAAGCTCCTTTCCCCCGCAAGCTCTTGATTAGAGTGGCAAGAGTGGCGCGGCACACTCTGAATATTAGCTTTTTGACTGGCCCATAATCAGCTTGAGGAATGATCTAATACTCGGCAGCTAAGCCACTCCTCTCAATCTCTCTGCAACACACTCACACACTCAAACAGACAACCCATTCCTTTTTAACTCTTTTCTTTTAGTGTCACTATTTAGATTATAGGTGCCTAAACTTTTTACTATGAAGGGCCAAAAACTTTAATGAGGTAAGGAGGGGAAAGTACATTTTCTTCAAGTACATATCTGTTCAAAAGTTTGGGAAGAATCTGCAGTAAAAATAAAGTGTATTGTGTGTACATTAGTAAGTCCCAGTCCCAACACTGAACTGACTTGAGCTAAATAATGACACTGTTGTCTTTTAGAGCCGTTTTACAGCTCTATAGTGTTTACTGTCTCTATAGTTTAGTTTCCATAATTGATTCTACTTCCCTGTTTATCTCTGTGAAGATGCTTTTACACAATATGTAAGTGCCATAGAAATAAACAGGTTTCTGCAGGTTTTGTGAAGGTAAATTTAAAACTTTAAGATCAAGTAAAGAAAGCAAATCTAATGACTAAATAAAAGGGGACACAAACAATTTGGAAAAAAAAAAAAAAGTAAGGTTATCATTAAAACAAGAAATATCTGCCAATAGGGAAAACAAGTTTAGGGAAACCATAAAAATGGGAAAACAAGTTTTTTTTGTTGCAATGCATGCAACATTTAATGCATGACTCCTCTACCTTTTTAAGGCCTCAATTTGTGAAAGTCTGAATGAAGACTTTAAGACCTTTTTAAAACCCGCAGAAACTCTGTTTTATTTACAAATTTTTAAAAAAATCATTTTTTTTGCAGTGTAGTTTGCAACAAGTAACCAAGATAACGGAACATAAACAGACATAGGTTTCTTACCCTCTTTGTCATCGTGTCGTATGATGGCGTCCTGGATGACATCTGAAAGCGTGAAGCTGATTCCTTTTTTTTTGCGGTTGGTGGACCGGGGCTTGGGGAAGCTCTGCTTCTGTAGCGTCCGCTCGCGCTCGTAGTAGACCCTCAGCTGCTCGCAACGCATGCGTCTGACCAGCCTCTGACGCTGGCCCAACGGCAGAGACTCCAGCAGACACTGGTCTATCTCCATGTTCTGCCTGAACACGTTACATAGCTGAAAACAACCTACACAGAGGGAAAGAGGAGAGGATGTGCAGATGGTTGAGGTAAGAGATATGAGGGAAGAGTGGAAGAGGGAAGAAGGAATAAAATCAGTTAACAAATACGTAGCATTTAGCTAGTAATAACATTTCACATGTTTTCAATTAAAGTTCTTTAATATATTTCTCAAGGTAAAGAGTGCCTTCAGATATTTCTTTTTTTAGAAATATAAATTATTCACAAATATCATCAAATGTTTTGGGGTTAAAAATCATACCACATGACATTTTACAACCTGAACTAACCTTGCTTTGTCATAAACCGGTCTCTCTATCTATAAATTATCTAATATTTTAAGAGACATATTGACCTTGACACACAGTCATGTGTCTCCAGGGCTCCTCTCCATGATATCATTTCCCTTTTTTTTGGGGGGGGGGGCCATTAAGTTTTGTTAATTCGAAAATGAATACTTTTCTTCAATAAGGAGTAATTAAATTGATCAAAGGTGACTGTAAATACATTTATAAAATACAAATGATACCAAGCATTCTGAATCAATCCTGATAAAACGGTATCCCAGTTTGCACAAACATATTAAGCAGCCCAACTGTTGTCAACATTGATAATAATAATAAGAAATGCTTCTTGAGCAGCAAATCAGCATATTAGAATGATTTCTAAAGGATCATGTGACAAAACTGGTGAAATTTCAGCTTTGCCATCACAGGAATAAATTCCATTTTAAAATCTATCCAAATAGAAAATAGTTATTTTAAATTGTAATATATTACAATATCACCATTTTCACTGTATTTTTAATTAAAGAAATGCAGCCTGGGTAAGTATAAGAGACTTCTTCAAAAGCAGCTTTTGAAATGGTAGTGCATTTTGGTCTAAGAAATTATAGTTTTTTAGCATGATTTAAGCTTAAAGTAGCAATTTATGATTATTATTATCAGATTTTACTGCTTTTAAGATTTTATCTTAAAATGTTAATGATACGTAATCTTGTCAAAAAAGTCTATGCTTTATCCAATCTGACGGCTTAGTGAAATTTAATTAATTTAATTATAATTCTGATAAATGTAATTCTGCTTTGAAAATGCGCACTGTGGCACTTTTGTCACACTATTTTCATCATACTATATTTGGGATGCACTAATTCTACTCTAGCATACTATATAGTACAGACAGTATATGAATTAGCATGCAGTCTTTATCTCCTCTGCTTAACTACTAAAGTCAGGATAAGACTGATGCCAGATAGACAGGTATGTATATTTCTCAAAGCTCAGTCCATTCAAATCTTATGTGGCACACTCTGCTAGCGTGTCCGTTTAACCTTGAGAGAGCCGAGACTCTCTCCACACACGGCACTAGACTAAATTATCATGACTCTGCATTTCTCCTGCAGTAGCATGGAACAAAGCCAACGCCATCCCTGTAAAGAACTGCTGAACGCTCTAGGATCTGGAAGGGGCTGTAAATAAAAGGAGAAAACTGCACCCACTGAGAGACATTTACTGTAGGTTATTGTAGGGCAGTTATTAAACAATTACTGGCATGAACCTCCAAGAGAACACAATTAAATAATTGGGTAAATTATGGAAATATGGAATAACAAACACTGCAGGATTATTAAACTTAATCCATTATTAACACAGAACTATATGTCCAAGCAAACAAATTGATGCAGCAGCCACTAAGCAAACTGAATCCACAGTAAAAAAGTGTCTCAACCCGTGATCAACTTTGATGCACCTTCATGAATTCTTCAGATATGACATCTCTGCTGTTGAGTTTAACTTTTATTATTATATAGTAGAGAGAGGATAGGTAATTAGTGGGGAAAGAGAAAATGTGCTCTGAATGTGACGCTAAAATAAGTTCAAATTTCACTCACAGACACAAGTGGATGTATTCACCATTTACATTTAAAAGGAAATTTGTATGCTGATAAATAATTAAAGGTTTAAAATGTTTGAGTCAAACTGGCTGCCCTTCTCCTCAAGGTTCATTTGCTGCAATCACAGAGCTGCTCAATCATTCTCTCACACTTTCCATCTATCCTCAGCCTGGAGCTGAGCCGGCGCCAGCCGCACACATCATGCATTATGAAGTCACTCACCACCCACCTCACCCGGAGAGAGATGAATAAGAAATATCTACAGAGAAGATGAGCTCACGTTAGAAGAGAGGCTGAGTGTGTGAGATCTCCAACTAAAAAAACTTTGGATGAATTACAAGGAGTTTATTTGACCTTGCTGATGCGGCCGCTTCTATCACAGCAATCACACGCACATCAATCCCCTCCCTCGAGGCTGTGTTTCAGGAACGACAGCAGGAAGAACGGCTTCTCTCTCTCCCTCTAAGACACGGCGTTGTGCAAATCTGTAATTACTCCGATAATTCAGGTCACCAGAAGCCCTTCAGCCAGGGAAATAAAAGTTTGAAAGTCTGCCTTTGTAGACAAATTAAAGAGGGAGCTCTTTCTGCTCTCTCTCTCCTATTCACACTCACACACCCACATTGTGTCATAATGTTTCACATGCCTGTTAAACCGAGCCAAAAACCCCACTGACAATACTGCACCTTTCCCAGGGTCACAATGCCAGCCATCATATTCTATTCTATTCTATACATGAAACGGCTTCTGATGAAGACCGAAGAATCAGTTCTATACAGTCAACTGAACCCATCGTGACAGAAATGATCTGTTCTGTTCTATTCTATGAACAGCATATAATGAGGACTGAAGAATCAATTCTATTCTATCCATTGTCATTCAATATATTGTGGTCGGTAAGAGTTTTTTGTGTTTTTGAAAGAAGTCTCTTATGCTCATCGAGGCTGCATTTATTTGATCAAAATAGTAAACATATTGCTACAATTTAAAATAACAATAACAAGAAACTTTTGGACTGTAGCATCATTAAAACCATATATTCTGTTTTATTCAAAAAACAGCTTCCAATGAAGAAAGACCCTTCTGTTTTATTCATTTAACAGAATCATCAGACGTCATACAGAGACATCATCGGTTCTATTAATGGAACAGCTTATGATCAAGACAAAAAGATCTACTATTTTCTGTTCCATTTGTGACCCTGGACCACAAAACCAGTCTTAAGTCGCTGGGGTATATTTGTAGCAATAGCCAAAAATGCATCGTATGGGTCAAAATGATTGCTTTTTATTTTATGCCAAAAAATCATTAGGATATTAAGTAAAGCTCATGTTCCATGAAGATATTTTGTAAATTTCCTACTGTAAATATATTAAAACTTCATTTTTGATTAGTAATATGCATTGCTAAGAACTTCATTTGGACAATTTAAAGGCAATTTTCTCAATATTTAGATTTTTTTGCACCCTCAGATTCCAGATTTTCAAATAGTTGTATCTCGGCCAAATATTGTCTTATCCTAACAAACCATACATCAATGGAAAGCTTATTTATTCAGCTTTCAGATGATGTATACACCAGTCAAACATGACTGGTTTGTGGTCCAGGGTCACATTTATTGATTCAACATAACCTCTTTTGTTATCAATTCCCAGAATCATCATCTGATGAAGACAGCAATATATATTCTATTCTGTTCCATTCATTTAACACAGGGGTAGGCAAGTTCGGTCCTAGAGAGCCGCAATCCTGCAGAGTTCAGCTCCAACGACTGCGGCTCTCTAGGACCGAACTTGCCTACCCCTGATTTAACAGAACTTGCACAAATTGCACAAATTATGTATTCTACTATATTCTACTTATAGAACTGTCACATATAAGGTCAAAAATCAATTGAATAGAACTTATAGTGTTTCCCAACCTTTTTCTTGGAGGCACACCAACAGTGCCTTCAATTTTTGGAACTCCTCCTAATCAAACACACCTGAGTTGGTTAGTAGAGGTCAGATAAAGGAGTCATCCAAAATTTGTTCTGTTGGTGTGCCTCCAGGAAGAGGGTTGGGAAACACAGCCTCAAAAGGCAGAACTCTATACCATTCTAGAGACAGATGGAACATGGAATGTGATGTGAACAACGGAAATTAAAATTCTGTTAGACAAAATGTCCATTCCACAACCTGTCCAAACTGCTTCTCTCAAAGTCCTTGTCCGTAAGAACATAAGAGGTCAGGCACATAACATTTAAAATGGCAATTTGATGTAATATACCAGTGTTTCCCAACCGGGGTGCTGCGGCACCCTGGGGTGCCGTCTGTCGAGAGCAGGGGTGCCGTGTAAAAAATCCTTTTTTAATATTTTTAAATTGCTAAAACGTTCAAAAAATAATCTATTATATAATATCCATTTCTGATGTCGCCAATAATTAGAGATGCACCGAAATTTCGGCTGCCGAAAATTATCATATCGATATCGGAATTATATCGTATCGACCGAAATTAAGAAATATATCGTGATATAAATTCTGGCCATATCGTCCAGCCCTAACTCATCATGACAGTAAAATATGGCATTCTAAGCCAATATACTGCAGTATTTCCTCTCTCAATCAGTAGAAAATATGGTTAACACCCGGTTATGCATGAAAAAAAAAAATTACCGTCATGTACCGTGAAACCGGGGTAATTTTGACCGAATATCTATAATTTTCAAATTATCATATCGAAGTTAGAAATTCAGATATTGTGACAAAATTAATTTTGTAGGGTGCCACAAGTTTGTTAATTTCCAAAGGGTGCCGCGACTAAAAAAAGGTTGGGAAACACTGTAATAGACTATGGGGACCTTTTATAGCTGTGAGTGAAAGTAGTGTTTCAGTAACCTAATTTGACTCCTAAACCATAAAAATGGAATACGACTGCTGAGCTCTGCTGGATCTCCAGGTCAATAGCGAAGAAAATGCATTAATATACTTAAACTTCAAAGACAATGGGCCTCATTCATGAAACATTCGTAAATATAGGAGTACATTCGGAGTAATTTGCGCGTAAAACGGACCTTCCCGAAAACTCTCCTACGAATTCACAAACACTTCGTACACATCAGATTTGATAGTTAAACATGTGTATGTTAATGAATTCCAATCATTCGTAAATAGGGCGCTTGTGCACGCTCATTCACAATTAGCATAATCCCCACCTATGAATTACAGATAGCAAATTGCTTGTCCAGGAACGCAGTGGAATATTCTGGTCTACTTTCTTAGGTTTGGCTCCAGTATATTGCATAAATGCAAAAAAAGACTAATAGGCCATATGCCTAACAATAAATATTCAATAACGTGTGTCCACCAGAGCATTTTTAGCCAGCTGAAAAAAAAAATGTCAGGCGCTCTTCTTAAAACGGCCAGCT
Source organism: Sinocyclocheilus anshuiensis (assembly GCF_001515605.1). Lineage (NCBI taxonomy): Eukaryota > Metazoa > Chordata > Actinopteri > Cypriniformes > Cyprinidae > Sinocyclocheilus > Sinocyclocheilus anshuiensis. The sequence continues at coordinate 898,997 of NW_015536578.1, forward strand.
GGTGGCGCTGGAGAACGCTTTGGTGGCACAGCGTTTTTCTAGCTGAGACACTTTGGTTGCTATGATTTGAAATATCCACGGCAGTAGCGTATTACTAGTATCTCATTTTGAAGAATATTACTGAATATAAAAATGCAGTAACCAGCAATATTAACTTCTCTAATGTTGTTCAGTTGTTGTAAAAGTGGTATGATTGGTCGGTGTAGTATTTGTCCCGCCCCTCCTCCATTGATTGGACGGCTGGGTAAAAAGTGACAGTGACAAGCGCTGCGTTTTACCCAAAGCTAAACAGTTTATCAACTCTCAGCTACAAAAAAATAAAAAATAAAAAAATTCCGGCCCAACGACCTTGTAAAATATTATAATGGCAGTGCATCAAATTCAGTGTCATCAGTTTGCCTAAATTAACACAGAACGTTTTACGCACCATTTACACGTGGTAGGGAGCAGGTGTAAATTTCTTTCCTACCAACTAACATTTTGAAAATACGAACATATTCATGAATTCGAATGTTTACGTCACAATGGCTTTACGAACGATTTACACAAAAATTCGTTCTGCTCGTGTTTCATGAATGAGGCCCATTGACTGTAAACTTTTTTCCAAAAAAAAAGAGCAGACAGCTAAAACTTTTTCTATTCATTTTTAAGTCAAATATATTATATTTCCACATTCAGATGTCAGAAGATCTTGAGGGAAAAACAGCCCTCTGAGCTGGTTATGAAGCTAAGTCAATGCTATGTTTTTAACACAAATATTGCTGAAGAAAATGCATCTTGGTTTATGGATGTTTAGGAGTTTTATTGGAAATCAAGACAAGTACTGATAAAGAAAATGTTTTTTGTGGGGTTTGAGAGGTGATGTACTCTCTGCTCGGAGTTGTGATGATAGAAAGAGAGCATGACTGATGCTTTCAATATGCTCCGGGAGAGATGACTATCTGCTTACAGCATCACACCTGTTACAAACGGACACTGAAGACGACATATGCCATCATTCAGCGAGGCAATTTGCTAAAGTCTGCTTTACTGTGTATTACACTGTGGGGCACATGTGAGGGGAGGGGTTGGATGCTAAAAGCGGCATATGGGATGCATGAACTAGAGAAAGGCAGTTTATAAGTTAAAAACAGCCCCAGGACAAAAGACAAAAACAGAGAAAGTGAGAGAAAGACAAACTGTTGATCCCAAACCACAACTGACGTAAGGCTAACAAGAACATGCCAAAGTGTAGGAGGACTCTGAATGATATCAGTTTAACGGTTAAATACCTCCTATTGCATACATAATCATGGTTTCCATATTTTAGATTAATAATAAAGTGACCAAAAGTAAGAAATACAACAAATGGGAACAGGAATTATGTAGCGACCAAAACAAAAAGAAATCAAAGTAAAAAAAAAACTATTTGAGACACAAAAAAGACACATTTGGCTGCTCTCTTCGCAGCATACGGTACAACTCATCCATTTAAAAAAAAAAAAAAAAAAAAAAAAAAAAAAAAAAAAAAAAAAAAAAAAAAAAAAAAAAAGTGTTAAAAGTGCATCTGTACCCCGTCTACCTCTGTCCTCCTGTGAGCAGTCGTTGTAGTTGACAGGTTTGCGAGGCCGTTTGCCTTTGCCAAGGTGACGAGCGAGATCTTCCTGCTGCTGCTCATAATGATGGCGCAACAGTTTCTCCCAGTAATCAGGATCTACACTCTCTTCCTGCTTAATGATCTCTCTATCCACATCCTCCTCCTGACAGAGACACACCATATGATCTCCATATTCATACATGAGACACAAAGACACCACACACAGTCGCAATCCCACAAACTCACCTCCTCATCCTCATCTTTGACCACATACCGGGCCACCTTAAAAGAGCTGAGGTATTCATTAATACTCTGCA
>NW_015536578.1:903236-928115 GCF_001515605.1 Sinocyclocheilus anshuiensis
AAACAATAAAAAAAAAAAAAAAAAAAAAAAAAAAAAAAAAAAAAGTAAAACAACAATGATAATAAATGTGTATATATATTTTTAAATTATATATTACATTTTTAAAAATTAAAACTGTAATCCACTTGTGTCTATAAAACATTAATATTGTGAAATATTATAATTTAAAATAACTTTTTTCTGTTAATATATTTTAAAATGTAATTTATTCCTGTGATGGCCAAGCTGAATTTTCAGCAACATTACTCCAGTCTTCACGGTCATGTTCCTTTAGAAATTATTCTAATATGCTGATTTGGTGCTCAAAAAATACTTATCAATGTTGAAAAAAAGTTATGCTGCTTAATATTTTTGTCTCAAGTCGTGATTTATTTCAGGATTCTTAAAGGAATAGAAAAACAGCATTTAGGAATAGTAAAACTTATATATTATTACAAAACATTTCTAGCACTTTCTATAAATAAAAACATTAATTCCTACATTAAACATTGATATATATCATCAGTTTCTGTTGACTGTCAGAAGAACAAGAAAAAAAAAAAAAAAACTCCTTTTCACCCCCCATTTCAATATATCTCCCTATCTGATCTGCAACAGAATAGGACGCAGAAGCAGAATTATTCATCCCTCCAATCTTGTTCCGTTCTACATTCTGATGCTGCCTTCACTGAGGAAGGCAGACGGGCTCTCTCTCCCTCTGTGCTGACTCAGTCTCTGCTCTGATAAGACTGTGAAGATTAAAGACATATTTAAATAAGCTCCGGCACTGCAGTTAAATAAGCCTTTGGTTGTAAAATAATCCAATTACCCTAAAATCAGTTCCATAGCTTCTCTCCTTTGTCTCTCCGATGCAATCCTCCAAGGAACCAGATAAGGTCTTCACACTCCTGGCCTCTCAGCTAACATCTGACAACATCCATACTTGAGCATTTATTCGGTAATACCCAAAACCACACACAGGGGCTACAGCTCAACGTGAAGCATCAGGAGGATTGAGAAAACTATTTTTCCCCTTCATCTTCTAACCTACACGTAAATATACACCTTCAAGACTCACAGCTCCTCAAGTAAGTGCTATAATTGCTGCACTTCCAAGCCTACAGATTTAAACGCAGTGCCGTGAACATTTGCCCTTCAAACACACAGCAATGTCAGACACACTAAGAGCAGTAGGGAATCCCACAGCTCCGTTCAACATGGATGTGGAAAACATTCTTGTTTAAAGCCTTGAACACAATCCACAAGACTCAACCATAAGCTGAAGTCAGTGTAACATTCCCAGAAAACACCCCCCAACACACAGGCAGAGGAAGCATGAACGCAATTCCATTAACAAAGGGAATTAGCCATGAGCTTTCATATCCCCTTCAGCCTGCTATCAGTGAGCCACAGATATGTGGGACAGTAGCATGGCAGCACATACAGTATAATCACAGGACTGTATGGCACAGGTTCAGAGCTCATATGAAGCTATAATTCTGAGAGACTCCCATTTCTTAGTCACGGAATGAAACAAGCATGATCCAAACTCAGCCAAGAGTAAAGATCATGTGGATTAAAAGCGTGCGGAGGAATATTGACCAACTACATTCTGCCTGGCATTGGTAATGGCTCGCAATTCCATTTAGAGAAATTACGAAGGGAGATTAGGGGCTGAGGTAAAAAGTATAGGATAGTAAAACTGAGAAATAAATTGGAGTGTCTGAATTGAACACATCTGGCTACTGGTAAGAAGCAAGCATTTTAATGTAGGTCAAGACACGGAAGGCATTATGAATCAGTTGCGGCGGCAGTGATATTAGCACAACAACATGCTGTTGCATGTTGCATGTGGAGTACACTGAAAAAGTGTGGTAAAATGAGCTGTCTGTGGTTCTACAAGGCTAAAGGCAGAGTTTAAGGAACAGTTTGTCCAAAGGTGACATTTTGTCATTATGTTTGCATGTTTATTTGTCAGCTATACTGTGGGTGAAACGAGCTGGCTAAGAAAAATAAGGTTGTCAAAACTGCAAAAATGAACTGTGATGGTAGGATCAGCAAGAATTGGACCGATAGTTCCAAACAAAACAAATGTTTTACCATGTGTGCAATATTTTTTCAACTAATTTGTTTATTAACGTATAATAACTTACAGGTATTATGGCAAAAAATAACCCTAATATTTGATGGGGGAAAAGTACAAAATATTTCTGAATGTTTTAATAATTTAAAACGTTAAAATATTTGTAAAAAAAATAAATAAAGCATTATTCATTTTTAAATATTACCAAAAAAATCATTTAAAAATGTATAAATTTTTAGACTAATTTTAAACTTTTTTTTTTTTAAATAAACTAAATAATATAAAATGTATGCATTTTAAACTAATTTTAAATGATAAAAGTCAAGAAAAAAAAAAAAACTGTTTACATTTACACATTTTGTATTAGGCCCAACCAGATCCAAAATCCTTACTGGTAAGCCCTGCAAAGCCGTCATTTGGATTCATATAAGACTTGGAATACTACAAACATAAGCCGTATGAACGGTTTTCATGCCATTTTGACATTTATTTTTTGTGCTTGACAGCCCCCTTCACTTTTAATTTTGTTATATGGAAAAACAGGAGCCAGGGCATTCAGCAAAATATCTGTTCCTCAGAAGAAAGAAATGTTTGGAACAATAAAGAGGAGTTACTGATGAAATTTTCATTTGTTGGCGATTGTGAACTATCCCTTCAACATAAAATCATATAAAAAAGTATAACATTATATAGTTAAAAGTAGTGCAAACCAATAATTACTGTATGAATGTGTATCTGCATAATTAGAAAAATACATTTCCAGTGGTGAGGAACAGAAAGCAGTTTGGCTTTGGACATTAGTAGAACAGTTGCATATACTGAAATGAGAAGCTGCTTTACTACTAGTCCCAGCATGAGACTGAGTGAACCAGGAATGAACTTCTGCATTTCTCTCTACCCTGTCTCGATTTCATCTCTTTCTTCAGCTGTTCTCCACTGCAGTCTTTCTTTCCAACTCCGTCTCTGTCTAATAAAGCCATCAACCTTTTCTTCGTTCCCTTTTTACATCCACTTTACAGTCCCATCCACCCGTTTATTTTATTCAACCATTCACCAACATTTCCAGTGGTTTCATCTTGACCTCATTGATCGCTGTCCGTTTCTCACGGTCTTCTTTACGGTCTACATTAAGAGAGTCCATAACAGTTTTAAAGAGGACTGCATTAAGTCAAACAAAGCCTTCACCCACACGCCGAAATTTGTTACAGACGTAGACCTCTGCTGAAACAGCATTTGCTACTATACTGTGTATCTACAATGTGATGCATTTCAGAATGAAACAGGACAGGAGAGAAGCAAGGGTGGGATTAGATTTTATCCATCTGTGATTGATTGGATTGTGAAAAGTGGGCGTTACACACAAGAAAGAAGTGAGATGCAAACGTAAGTTTGTAGTTGATTGTGAAGGACAAATTCTCTCGAACTTTTAAAGAGGCTTTTTGACTGGGATGTTGAGGCTTCAACATTGACTGGGGTGTTAAAGGTCAAGTTCATCAAGGGAATCTCATTGCATCCTTATGAACACCTATTTAAGTGATATCGGTCAGGTAGTCTGGATATTTTATAAATGGTAGCTTATAAAAAAAAAATTAAAAAAAACTTACAACAACTTTAACCCATGGCTAGACTAGTTACACACAAGAAAGGATTTAGAAAGTCTGGATTGCCTATAATGCTTAAATATCTAGTTGGCTGCTGGTTAGCATTACCCAATAGCAGAGGTCTGTCCATGAATGGACCATGAGAATGTAGACCATGAATGTACATTAAAAGAGTAAACAGGGCTCCGTTTACACAATTTTTACTCACATCTGACCCAGATCGGATATTGCTGCATACATTTAAACAGACAAAAATACACAAGATCAGGTCTTCTATATCCAATCTGAGACACTTTTGAATGTGTTTTTAAATCAGAGGCATATCCGATTTAAGGACATTTGATCTACATCTAATCACGTATCTCAGATTCCACAGTGATAGCCTTACGAAGCAGACCTGCCTGGAAGCGCTCACACAAAAACTCAAAGCTGTTCTAGTTGAGGCAGATGTTCTGAACCATATTGTCTGTTGTCAGATGTATGGAGTTGGTTCCACCACTCCTGCCTTCTAGGTCTAAAGGCCGTGACACAACGAGCCGATAGCTTACGCTCATCTTACTTCAGCATTCAAACACATATTTTCATTCACACTTGACATAGCCGTCCAGAATGAAGAAAGTAATCAATTTGATTCATATTCAAAATGGTAAGCAACTGCTTGTCTGTTTACGGTTTTATAGCCGCAGTCCTACTTTCTCTTTTTGAATGAATATAGACTATTGCCACCTGCTGATACAGAACGTTATTTCTTCTCACGCAGACGCAAAACGTACATGCTAGTTGGCCGTTGTCTATAGGCTTCATGGTGTGTTCAAGTTTTTTGCTGTAACTTTGGTTAAGACCACAACTGGCTTTGTTTTGTTTGTTGTTTTTTTTCTCTAATTAATCACAATAGATTTTTGCAAAGATGAATTAGTACAAAACCATTCAAAACTCAAAAGGTCAAAAGTGGCATATATATATATATAAATACAGTATAATAAAATAATATTATAGTATAAGCCAATGGAATATTCAGTTGGGCAGGAAATGACTGTAAACCGAGAATAGAACATTTATAATCTAGAACATTTACACAGAAAAATGAATGCAAATCTAGCATTTTTGACAATGTTGATTTTATACAGTATACACATGAACCTTGTAGCATAAACCTATTCACTACTACTGTGAAATGTAGCCTGTCTTATAGAGTACTGATATGCCACACATGCAGTGTGTCATGGGTGCTGGCTGAGTTGGTGACACCTCTGACTGATTCCAAAATATGTCACTTATGTGTGACTGAACGAGTCACGGAGAGAGGCAGAGAATGGCAGGAATGATGGGATAGAGAGGGAGATGGGTGAGGTTTCCTCCTTTTTCTTGGTTGCTTCTGTGTCTCCGCTTCCAGGCTGTCAGGTATTGATTTACACTCGAGTATCATACAAGCTTCTGTTAATATAAGAGGTAGGGGAACAGGGAAGCATAAATTAGACAGAGAGCACTCACTCTCTCTGTCTTTCAAACATAAAGTACTCAACTTCGTGAATACACAGAGAATGCAATGACTAAAAATCACTTCTTTCTTTCCTCTCACAAGACTGATGGGATCAGACAAATCCAAATGTGAAAGACTTCCGTAAGCACGCACCTGTCTCCTGTACTACATCTCAAACCTTGAGGGGGATCTGAGAAGCGCACTAGTCACACGCATAAACACACACACAATGCTCTGCTGGCTTCGCACCCGAGTGTGCGACCTTGCACATTCTCTCACTGTTTGCCTCTGGCACTGGCCACCGTTGAGCCTCTGTCCACTCAAACACACAGGAAGGAAGAGTAAAGGTGAGAGGAAGAGAGGGAGGGGTAAGTGATAGCACAGGCCACTTTCTATGAATTTGCTGTATTATTTGTATTGGTGGAGGGGGTCTGAAGTGCTCCAGGTTATTGAGTTTGGACTGACCGAACTGTATAGTTCAGTTGAGAAAAGGTATCCTTCTGCCAGTTGTACTCCTAATATGTCCAGAACTTCCTGGCCATACTTCCATTTTATATAACATATATTTCTTGGCTTGTGTACCACACATATGTAATCCATATCTCATTGGAAGAATCACTGCACCACCCCTTACGATGTGACTAATCTGTTGGAAGTAATAATAAACTTTGAAGAATTTGCAACATACAATTGGCTTCATGTTCATAATTCTTTCCATGGGCCCATGCAAGGACTGAGAATAGTCGGACGGCATCGAAAGATAAAGAGCTAAGATATTCTTAACACACTTAAATTAATGTTTTACTGAAACACAGAATTAAAAATTTACGAAAAACCAAAGACGAAAAACTTCAAACAAAATGTTGTCAATTAAATTTTGGTAATTGAACAGGTTGTAAACCATCTGTAGTAAAGTTCTTCAGCAATAAGCCATCTCTCGATATTTCAGCTTATCGATTTTTACATATTGCTACTGTGGCATCAAATATTAATCCATATATACAGTTGCAATCAAAATTATTTAACCCCCTTGACCTGCAAGACATTGTTGCAGAGAACATTTTATGAAAACAATTCAACAAAGACATCAGTGAACTATTAGAGAAAGTTTCTTAATACACATTTGAGTGATTCTGAGAATGTAACATTGATGAATAATTATTCTCTAAACATTCATGTTCAAAATTATTCAACCCCCAAAAGTCCAAGTTTGAGCAGAATCCTTTATTAATAAACGCAGCCTATAGGTAGGCCTGTCGCAATAATCAATATGTCGACTTATCGTGCAATATATGTACATGACCTCAATAATTTTTGGTGACGCAATATATCGCCCATTATATTTACTTAAAAATTAATGTCACCATGTTTTGTACATTCCACTTGTGCCTGGGTCTTTTGCAGCTTCTCGAACATAACGTGGTGTAGTCATGAGGTGCTCGTTCAAATTTTAAAAAATGCTTCTACAAAAAAAAGATTAATCTGCAGATATGGTCTTGTTTAGGGATCTGTGCCTTTGTGCATACGGACATCTGACTGCTAAGTAGGGATTGCGTTTTTCAGCAATACAGTGCACCCTTAATTTACAGAGAAAAGAAGGTCAGGGAAAAATCTGAGTTTTTTGTGCATTTTTCTTTTTTTCTAATTGTTACTTTGCACTTTTTATTAGAAAATGTTTATTTACTATTTATTCAAGTTTTTTTAAGGTATCTAATATGTTGATACTTCATTTCCATGATCTAAATATTCTTAAACATTCTTAAAAAGTTTGTTGTCATTTGGATGCGTGTAGGCCTTCTTGCATTATTATGCGGTTACATTATGAGTATATATTCAGTGGCATAAAATGGTCTTTAAAATGACAATAATATTGCTTATCACAATTATTTCTGGGGCAATATAATCGCACAACAAAAAGTTCTTACTTCAAATAATCCATGATGTCCTTCATGCAGTCATGATTTCCACTTCCTGTAACAGTAAAACACCCCCATAACAGGACTGGTCCTCCTCCAAGTTTGCCCATGGAGATGGTGTTCTCCTGCCTTTTTTGCACCAGACATACCACTGATCCATGGGTCCAAAAGTTCCAGTTTGGTCACATCGCTCCATAAAACATTCTTCCAGAACTCTACAGTTCTATCCAAATAAATTTGAGCTTATTCAAGTCGGCCTTTTATGTTCTTCTTGGTCAAGAGTGGCATTCGGCAAGATGCCCCAACACGAAGGCCATACTTATAGTGTTCTTCTTATACTCTGCCTTGAAATGTTTTTCCTCCTTTCATCGGGTCATCTTGCAAGTCTTTGGCTGTACATTGCAGGTTTTTCTCAGTTGCTCTGTTCAAATTTATTATGATATTGTGCTTTTTCTTCAACACCCTCAAAGGTTTTCTGGTACAACACATTTTAAGCGAAGGAATCAGGCTGCCTGCTGTATCACTAGGAATGTTTAATGTCTTGGAAATCTTCATGTAACCTTTCTATTGTAATAAAACTATTTCTTACTTTCTATTGTAATAAAACTTTCTTCTATAGCTTTTGAGAACTCTGCTGAATTTGCATATTTGCTGCTCACGTCAGCACATGCATGTATGTGTAACAGCTCAAGCTAATTATCTTTTTTAATAGAGTTTCTAAAGGCTTAACTGTGTTTTAAGACAATTTTGTTCCCCACCATACAAAAAAAAGTGTCTTAAAAACAGCAATGCTGAATAGGGGTTGAATAATTATGACACAGCTGTGTTATTAAAAAAAATCCTTTAACTCAAAAATATTACATTATATTGATATTATCACTTTTAATATGCCAGTAAACTCTTATAGATGCAATTTTTATAAAATCCTGTATCTTCAGAAAAGCTTGTATTTGTAAAGTACTGCAGTCTCTGAGGGGTTGAATAATTTTGATTGCAACGGTGTGTGTGTGTGTGTGTGTATATAGGCCTATATGTCATTTTGACTGATTATTTTCGGTTGCCAAAACGGTGCATTATTAGTTTTATCAATTATTATCTAGCGCTAAAACCTAACCTAGCATAAAAAGTAGCTAGTTCAAAGACATCAAACGTCTGTACCCCCACCTCCCACCTTGAACTGTCACACCTTCCAGACTGTATCAAACAATGACATAAAATTTGCAATAACTGATATTCAGTTCATTAAATAACTAAATTAACTATTAACTCTTTTTTTTCAGCTCAACCCCGTTGCCGCATTTCCCCAATATTATGTATTAATAATATTAATAAACATTTATTAAAATTAACATAATAACATAACTTGGAACCGTTGAACAGCATAAATTATTTTATTCTGTTTCCTCTATTTGTACACAAATTTCAGTTTTGGCAATTCATCAAGCTCAACCATTCAACCTTGCTCCCCCAATTTAAGTTTAAAGCATATAGATCAAACAAACATTTATCTTTAATATATGGGAAATATAAGTTTATCAATAGCTGCAAACCAATACTTGAACCAAACTAGCAAGCAGACACCTCTCAATTTAGGTTGCAAACCTCATTTAAAACAAACTGAAAATAAAATAGTTTATAGATATTTATTCGACCTCCTGAGGATGACAGCAACATTTCCTGTAGGTTATGCAAAACCATTTTTTCTGGACCTATTTTGTACTCTATCCATGGAAAGTGCCACAAACAACATTAAACAGAACAAAAGCATGATATAATCCATTAAAAGCGACAGAGGTGGGTGTGTGTTCAAATTAGCAAAACATACAGAGAAAAAAAGCATTAGAGATGAAGGAGAATTAGACTATCTGAATAAAGATGAAAAGAGAGGGGTGGCGAAGGGACAAGTTTAACAACTGCCTTTCATCTGCAGCTGGCAACACAAATGCTTCCTGATTACCACCTTCTCCCACATCAGCATCTCCACCCTCCCAGCCACCATGGCTACATCCGTTTCTGTCTAAAGAACTCCCTTTTTTCTCTCCATTATCCTACCCGACACTTTCTCTTGTACAGGTGTGTTCATGACCACACGCCCACCACAAATGCATATGCACACTAGAGAGGGATCCTGCAGAGGCTGTCAGACTGTCACCCACCAGCCGTCTGTCTGAAAGCAGGCAGACTCCCTCAGGAGGTTCCTACACACCTGCAGCAGCAGATCCAGCAGCCACCGGTCAACTTTTACACTGCTGCCGCATCCTGCTGCAATTTCACACATACACACATGCACAAAAGTCACCAAAGCCAACACATCAACATGACAGCTCATCATCCGGTCTCACTGCACAGGATGCATTAGGTATGTCAAACACATCCACATGCATTAAGCACCCTCGAACATCACACACAATTCCTCCTGCCTCTCAATCACTCTCTCCAGCAAACGGGCAAAAAGACATCATTGACAAATGACATCATTGACGAAATGACATCACGGGCAGATGCATGTAAGGAAAGACGCCTCTCTCGCGGCTCGTTACTCACAGCATTTGATGAAATTATAGTGTGACATTTTCTCCGTGGATCACAGCTACAGGTTCGGGCTCTCCGGTGCGGTGCTGTAGTACCCGGTGTGATACATCATTCAGAGCCAGGCCGCTGATATTCGCTTCACCTCCTCGTGCATTATTAAAGGACGATCGGGTTGCAGAGGCGGTTGTAGTGAAGGAGGAGCGGTGGATGGATAAGGTGACGGTAACCGCTCGCTCGCTCTCTCTCCTATCAGCAGCCTGCAGTCGCGTCGACTCCACCGAGCCGCTCTGTGACCATGACCGCCACACGTGCTATTGTAGCGCCGCTGATTGACGCGTCCTTAACCCCGCCCACCGCTGCGCACACCCCTCGAAACGCGAGAGAGAGACGGATAGGGAGGAATGGAGGAGATTGTGATCATGAGAGGAGGAAGGAGGTTTGGGGAAGGAGAGAGGGAATGGGATTAATTTTGGGTTTAGATTGAGAGAGGCTGAGGTAAATTACTGCAGTGCGGCTCTCTGACACGGCACGCTGGAAGCGCGCGAGATGCGACGCGGGAAATATTGAACGGTTAACATATTTCAATGAAAGCACATTATGATTCGCTTTTATGGTGACAATTAGGAGATCAATTAAAAATAATTCACTGTATAAATGCAGAACACACAATCACACACATTTTTCTTTCCTAACATCTTGGCATCATGATGTGCAAGGAGATCTGGAGAAATGTACATTATCCGATACAATTTTCATTCATCTCAATGGTAAAAGCTTGGTTGATGATGTGGCGGGGTTGCCAGATTTTCACAACAAAACCTGCCCAATCGCTACTCAAAACTAACCCAAAAGCCTTTTGAGGGGGGGTCCCTTGTTAAAAATCGCATTCCAGGGCTAACATTTTTTGGTGGGGTTACCCTGTAAAAAAATGTGCATTCCAGGGGCTAAATATCACGTTATTGGGGGTGCTTTAACCTTTAGACATGAAAAACAACCCACGGCAACAGTGTTAAAGTAGCCCAATTCCGTGGGACACGGACTTGGCAACACTGTGCTGTGTAAGTACTAGATTAAAAATCATGGGCAATCAGTTCTTCAGACTTTTTTTTTTATCAGTAAATGTCATGTGACTAATGACTCTATGTTAAAATTATGTCATAACAACAGTCGGTGTGTTCCAAACGGGATATATCGCCCTCCGAAAGGCACTTCGGAGTGAAAACAATCATGGCCGCCACATTGAAGGGTCGTTCCAAACCAAAGTGCTCAAAACTGGCCACTTCAAAGGGCCCTTCGGAATGAAGGATTTCGAAGGGTACAACTGATGGACACTTCGGGCTCCCATGATCCTTTGCGCAGATTCTTTGCATGATGACGGCGCCTCCGTGTGGGCACGTGATGATGTGGTTAAGGTAAGGAGATAGTTTTGAACACTGATTGGTTATGTACTTGCACAATAATTGATTTTTGATCATTTTTAACCCAAAAAAAGTTATGGAATGCAACTTTAACAGAATTGGTAGTTGAAGGCATTATCAAATGAACTGTGTAGAACTTTATAAATGACGTCTGCACCTGTCAACACTGCAACGCTTCTGATATAAGCAGTAAGACCGTCCATACTTGAAGGGAGAGATGTGTTGCGGTAAAACAGGAAACGAAGAAGAAGCTACTTTTAATGTGATATCGACCTCATGAAACGCTGAATAAACAGTGAGAAATCTGTCTGAAACATATATTGTACATAAGCCAACTATTTAAATAACTAGCACAGACAGAATGCAGGAACGGAATGCCCTAGAATGCAGTGTCATTTATGATAAAGGACGTATTCTGTTCTGTCTCATTGCTCGCTCTCAGTGTTGATGGAGTCCTGACAGCTTAACTGCTCAGCAATAGTGTTTAACTGGCCCCAAATTACTTCTGACAAGCTTCATCTCCCTTCTGCTCAGGGTTTACACCTTCATGCATGCAGAAGGCCAGCAATGGAAATTACAAACATGCGAAGTCTGCAAATTGGACGTGTGTTTGTGAGGTCGTGTAGAGCACAGCAGACTGATTACATTGCATTTCCACCACCATTTTGACCAGTGAATTCGGTTCACTGTGTGTTGGAGTGTATGTGGGTACGACTGTACATGAATGTGTGCATATCTTTGTCTATCTGCCAAACACCTCCACACAAACCCACACATAAACTTCACTTTATGAAGAGAAAAAAACAACAACTGTGAGAGCAAGAGAAATGGAGAAAGAGACCAAAATAAAGCCTGTCATGTGTATCCAGGTCACAGATTTAACCCTCCTCTTTCTGCATCTGCTCAGAGTGCCGGGATTCATTTGCAGTAAAGCTCATATGCCATAGACGGATATTGCAACAATGTTGTAACTGGAGGAGTCTTAAATGATTCAAAGCATCATAAAACCCAAATCCCATTAATCCACAAGACTCTAATCCACATTTATATCATTTACACAGATAATTAACTCATTCTCATGGACTGTACACAGTATGCTTCAAAATAACTTGTCATGGTGATGGTTGTTTGTGTGGAAGCAGTTCTATCACTATGACCACATTACTAAATAAAAAACTTGATAATTCTTATGGTGAGGGGACGTATTTGAAATGATGTGTCTTTCTCGCTGCTATCATTCACAACAGATGCGCTCACCCAGTGCCCTTGAGCAGAAGGACTGAAAAAGAAGCAGTATGGGGGAAAGACAGATGGAAGGGTGGGTGACAGATAGAGATATGATGGCAAAAAGACGAACGAGTGGGCTGAGGAATGGACTGTAGGAATATTTAATGCAACTTTTGATTTTAATATATTCACTTTGTGATTAGAGACACTTGCGACAGAGATGGCCTGACAGAAACATGAAATATGTGAGAGACTGCGTTTATTTTATTTATTGGAAAAAATGTACTAAATTGTAAGTATATAGAAAAAACTTTCAAAACCTATAGTGCTGTCTACTCCATACATATCATTCTGAAATGGAAACTCTTAAGTGACTGATTTGGAACGCTTTACATAGGGAGCAACTCTGTGTGTCTGTGTGACAATTAATATTCTCAGAGAAAGTGCATGGGACTTTTAATTTAATTCAATAAAGTTTGACATTAGCATTTGGCTAAGCTAACATAAGTTGACATGAAAATTCACTCGATTTTGTGTCTACTTTGTAAATGAATCTTATAGATCTTATTGTGAATGATTTACTATATATGTATAATTTATTATCCTTTTTTATCGAAATAGTCTACCTTAACTCGATCTTCCAGTGAAAACAAGACTTCTCTAATGATTTAGTCTACTTAAACCCCGCCCCTTTCTTACAATCAACTGCAAGCTTGCATTCATTTTTAAGGAACGCTCACACCTCAAAATCCAATCAACAACCGATTGATAGAAGTCTCCACCCTACAATTTTTTTTTTCAATAATCTGCTACACTCAGATGTATGTCACAATACAGAAGAAAAGATCTGTCACTACTTTCATTTAATTGAGACTTTAAAATTAATAAAACGAAATAGTACACACCAATATTGGGTAAAGTAGTCATTTTTAAATTTGATTAAACTAGTTTTATTGATAGTTTTTGTAATTTAATGAAATACAGTATATTTATTATTAATGATTTATTTCTCTCATTTTTCTGCCATCTTGGATTTTTTTGAGGATGGCTGGAAGTCTTGGCAAACAATAGAGAGTTACTAAACAAAAGAAAAACATAAGCGATTGAAAATACTCATAGCAGGGGTGGTAGACATATTCCCCCATGGATGTGATCTCAGAGAAGGTCACTTTTCATGGATGAGCAATAGAGATTATACATGACTTGAGGGGACAAAAGACCCTTAACCCCATCTTCTCCCACCAGCCAGAATTCGCCCAGTAGTTAGAGAGCAATGAATTTGAGAAGGGCCCTTCCACACAAAATAATAACTGAGTAATTCACAAATGTTCCTGCTCAACAGTTTACATATATTTGAATTTTAATATTGTGTGTTGCTAACTCAAGCATCAGTGGCTGTAGATTTTGTTATAGTTGTGCATAAGTCCTTTTGAACACAATAATTTCTGTAAATCGAGTGATTATTTTGTCTTGTATGTATGTATGGAGTTTTTTCAGGGCTGTACTAAAAACATTTCTTTTTGAAAATCTTTTTACGATTTTATCTTTCTGAAATTCTAAACATCTAACAGATTCTGCAAGGAGTATGTAAACGTGTAAATTTATGAGCATGACTGCATGCATCGTTACAATTTCTCCTTTTATTTTTTCACGAAAAACATGTAATTCACATATGACAAAAGGAAGATGAGCAAGCTGACATGTCTCTGCCAGTCAGTGCACTTGAGTCCACCTCGGTCAAAGGTCAGAGAAGAGTACTGTCTATGCCAGTGAGTCAGGACCCAGAGAAATAAGATGTGATGTTTCCCTCCATCTGTGCGCTATGAGAAATGTCAGACCTTCACACTGAAGATGAGAGAAAGCTAAGCGAAGGGAGGGAAACTGGTCTCCTCTGTCAGACCAATAAAAGATCGGAGAGAGGAGTGTCATTTGAGGTATATTGTCAAGGCTGAGAGGGAGGAACAGAGATAGAGAAAGAAAGCATATGAGAGAGAAATTACCCTATTTCCCAATGATGAGATGAGGTACGAGTCTTGACGTATGTATTAAGCTGTCAGGACTGGGATGGAAAAACGCACTTATCAACAGCTGTCAGTCTCATAGACCTTTCCCTGCCTTTGGGGTGAAGAGGCCACTTCAGTAATAAACCGAACACTGATCATGAGTATGGAGGACATGCCATCACTACATCGAAACCTCAGGGATCACAGCTGTGTACCGCAAGTCAATATACATTTCAAAACTCAGCAAAAGGGCAAAGTCTAAAGCTGAAACTGAATACAGTAGTACAGTTAGAGTTGATTAGGGTGGATTTGGTACAACAAAAGGGTGAGTGATCAGGCAGAGAGGGTCATTGCTGATCAATATTATCAGTAGCACATCGGTTCACAGCCGCCTCAGGACTTGTGAATGTCAGAATCACACTTGACTGTGTTTACTCCATGCAGGTATTACACTGAAAATTCAGCTGAAAGCTCAATAAATGTATTTGGTTCAACCATAGCAATTCACATGTGAATTATACTGTGAAGTACTTATAGCCATCATGTTTCAGTTCCTCAGTAAATGGATGAGTATCATTTCCACTCAACACCAATAAGCTCTTTTTTAACACACTGACACAAATACTGTAAGACATACTATCTTGCCATGTCCTGTTTGTCATTTATTTAGCTTTAAAGGGACAGTTGAACCAAAAATGCAAATTCTGTCATCATTTATTCACCCTCATGTCATTCTCTTCTTCAGTGAAACACAAAATGAGTTATTTAGCAGAATGTCCGAGCTGCTCTATTCCATTACTGAAGTAGATAGTGACGAGTGGCTGTAAAGAATTAAAGAGGACAATACAGCACTATAAAGTCCCTACAATAATTTAGCTATATTCCAAGACTTCTAAAGCCATGTCATTGTGTGAGGAACACACCAATGTTATTTTTCACTAAAAAAATATAATTGTGTGGTACAGTAGTTGCATCATGATTTGAACAGGATAAAGCAAGATTATCATTAGCCCTGCTGTAGCTCAAACAGTAGAACATGGCACTAGCATCTGTCACAAGGAGGCAGTAACATTACTATATAGTTTAATATGTTTTTATTTTTTCTTTCATGACAAGAACAACAGAACTTATATTGGTCTGGGTTTTTGAGGTACTGTAGTGTGAGCATAAGAGCTCAGGCAAAACCTTTGTAATGCCTATCAACCATTCATCTAAATAGCATTGTATAGCCAAGCGGTATTTCATAGTGCCTATTAAAAATAGCATGTATATCTTACCTCGCTATCCTGCTTTCGTATTCACACACCACAGCTGTAAAAGCTGTTGATGAGACCCTGAGGAAGCTCTTTTCACTAATTAATACAGCTTGTGACAAGGATCTCACAAACACTAATGAATCAGTTCAGCCATATTGAACCAGCACTTTCAATTACGGTAGTATTCATGGCCTGGGGAGGGTAAGTGCCCAAGGAAGGGCCAGGGTTTAAGGAATGAATTAAACGTGATGCAATCTCTACATGACATTAATTATTCAACCCCTGTGTTGTATTTACACTGCTAAATATTCCCCCAAATTTCACAGCTGTATTCTATTAGCATATTTCAAGGGTTAATTTTCCCAACCAGTAAACTGGCAAATGAAAATCTCCAGTAAACTTGTCTATGAAGTGCACTACTTAATTCACATGCATTATAAAATATTTTATGGAATCTTCAAAGATGTTTCACTGGATCTACAGGTCACACAAACTGTACAGTAGATTTATAATCTAGTGGTCCATTAAGCTGTGGATTAATACATTTATATCTTCCTTTCCTCGCTCTAACTCCTTAAGCCCTTTATCTGTCTTTCTGTCTTCTCACTTGCTCCTTCATCCACAAATATGTGGTTTGCTCTGTTTTCATTTGTATATCCACTGTGATGTCTTAACACCCCCTGATGTCTTTGGATGCTCCCAGTTTAGTGTCGAAACATAGGCTGTGTTTTCATCTGTTTATCTTGGGTGACCCAACTGCAAGGGGTCCAAAACTTTTGTGATTAGATCACATAAACTGGGTTAAAACAAGGGTTTAAAATGTTCGCAGCTGTGTGCAGCTTTAACACAATATACCTGTCCAAGAAAAAAAGAAAGAAATTGGAAAAGTTCATACATAGTATGTTAATGCACAAGACTTTGCTGAACATCTTGATCGTAGGCTCTCTTTTTCCAGTTTGAAGCATTTTCTGACATGAAGGATTTCAAATTCTATTAATGTAATTCTTCAGCACCCACATCAGAGCAGGACAAATCGTCTGTACATTAAGGAAAGTGTTTGAAGTGTGATGAAGTAATGTTGCGACTGAGACCGAGAGACTCCGAGTCAATAGAGGCCAGTCTGCTGCAGTGGATCAGGTGTTTGTGGGAGGAGAGATGGAGTGTGGAGAGGAAAGAGAAAAAAAAGATCTTTGAGCTTTTAGTCTCTCACAGCCAGACATTTGATTTGTGGCATAAAGTCTGATCCAACAATTGAGATTATCCTGCCCAAAAACCACACATCCAGACTAATACTGCAAATGACCAATCATAGTGCCATTTATTGTAGGAGTGGGCTGATCCGAAATGGAAAACACTGAAAAGATGTGAGAAAAATTGACAGAAATGATTAGAATGTCTGTCCATCCAAAATCAATAATTAAATATTATTTCAGATATACCTCAAAAACAAAGCAGAATATACAATCCTGTTTATCTACCTGGATATCTACTTAACTTGCTATTAAGTGCTACAAAAAAACATTGATTATCTTTCAAAGATCTGATATAATTAACCTGACAAATCCAGAAAATAATTTCACCCTCAGAGGCACTCATCATCTCAGCCTGGAAACTTGGTTGTTTGACTAAAAACCTATGTGAATTGCAGGCAAGGCGTGACATTTTTGTGTGCAGTATGCATCAGACGGTCGGTAAATGAACTGTGGGCATAATGTCTGAGGTTGAGACTTTGATGTTAAAATATTCTAACCTTGTACATGCTGAACCATTAACATCACAGCTTTGTTCACACAGCATTAAACTGAACTTTTCTAGCAAACTCCTTAAGTCAGAAGGTCACTAAGTCATTGCTTATACATGGGCCTAAAAGGACAAATAGCATTAAAAAAGGTTATAAATGTGTTAAAGCGCCTTATTTGTATTACAACATACAAAAAAAAACACATGACATGACCTCACAGTTAAATCAAATGTATAGCCCAAAATAAAGGTTAATCTGCACATTCACACTCTAATACCTGAAATCTGGTATATTCCCTCACAATACCCCTGTATCTATCCTAATCTCAGTAGCAAGCAGTATTAAATGTTTTAATCCTGTTGTTTGTTCCTTTATCCTCCAAAAAGGCAGCTCAATATTCAGCAGCATCAAGCGAATTGAGTCAGTCACTGTCACTGTGGCTGACTGTGAGTAATTAGCTTCTCTTAAAACTCTGTTATCTCACCTAAAACTAAGACACTTTTATATAGAGTAAGTACTGAAGCCAAAAATGTTTTTTAAAGGAAAGGCCCAAAAGGATCGTCTGTGGTGTACCAATTAAAATGACTTTATATTCCATGTAGTGAAGGCAGCAAGCCTGCAGTCAGTACGGCTTGAGCTGTCTCTGAATGTTTAATTGAGCAGTACTCACACTCTCTGCCTCTCACTGCACCCAAAGAGCAGGAATCTGAACCACCCTTCGGTCACATCTACAATCACAGTCAGATGTTCTCAAGAAAGATGGGCAATTCCTGATAGAACAGCAATGAACAGACTAGACTGATTTGACAAGCTACAGAATGAGAGGGAAAAAAAGGAAAGCGACAGAGTGAAAAGTGAGAAAGGAATAAGAGCCAATACAAGCTACAGAGAGTATGACTGTCTGCCAGTTAAAATGATGGACCATTCCAATTAGACAGTCCCCATAATATATTGGATACAATATTAAAGTCATAATTTTTAAAGATGGAATCATATTAGTTTTCTATACAAGTTTAATTTTGCCTTCTAAATGCTTAGAAACAAGCAGTGTTACTCTATGTGTTGACGTCATTTTAACTGAAACAGGAAGACAGGGCGAACATATCAAGCAGCCCCGCCCCTTTTTAAAATAGCCAATAGCGTTCGTTTATATCACAGCTTGGGCTAGAGCCGTTGAGCTCCGTAAAGCCGCATTTGACAGGGTATGCCAGCCACAATCTCATCCATATTGCTATAAAATATAGCATTCTAGGGGGCGGGCGCTTCGGATTCTAGAGAGCATTTGATTGGACAGAAAGTTTGAAGAGAAGAGTCGTTTTGGCGGAAGTGACGAATTGCAAGCTTTGAATGCTCCTTTGAATCTTCTAAATGCGAATTTTGTCACTGTTTTGGAGCACACTGCCTTATAGATAACCTTAAGACTAACATATTGATACTAACACCCAAAAAACGTTAATTTTGATTTCATGGGGACTTTAATATCACTGTTAAGTAAACATAAGGGTACATTTTTTATTTATTTTTTTTTATCATTTGACCATTTTGGTTTGAGTATTTTGTAAATTTTGTCCCAGAGTCCTGTACTAACTTCTGATATAAAAAATAAGAAATACCCCAGAATATTTTACATTGGGAATACTGTACAATTTATTCATATTATTGATGTATTGGATTTTTGCGTTTAGCTCTGTATTTCCATCCTGCTACTGTTTCTCCCAATGTATAAATGATCAAGTTGATTGATAAAGGTAAATTTCTTGAGCATGAACAGAGGAAAGTCTGGTACAGCTTATAAATATTAATTTATGTTTCTACTCAGGCATATTCATGCAAGTTAAAGAGTTCAAAAGGTGCTGCAAAACAAGCATAATCCAGATACCTTCTATTGACCTCTGACTCCTCTCGTACTGAGCTACCTTCAGGAAAACATAAGTACCACAAAACACCTGAAAATCAATTGCTCTGTTTCTTTCCTTTTTTAACCCACCATTTTCCATCAATAAATCATTTTCCTTGTTATTTAATGTGTTTACTTCTGATAATTTACAGAAAAACACATCCAACCCAAGCTGGGAACAGATTCAGGACACAAATTATCATATGTAGAATAAATGTCCACTGGGCCTCGTGAAACATGATCAGAACTAATTTCTGTGTAAATCATTTGTAAAAACTACTAAATGCTATATTGAGTGCAAAACATTGCATTAAAATACTAGTGTGCAAACATCTATTGTTTTTCTTTTCTTTTTGTGTATACATTTATTATTTTTTAAGGTTGTATTTGTGTCCTCCACATTTGCAGTCAGTATAATCATTTATAGGCTATTTATTTTCTTTCTCTCCATCTCTCTCACTCACAAACACAACAAGCTGCTGGGAGACAAGCCCTGAAAGATCCATGATTAATTTGGCCCATTAACTCAATGCCAGGGGAGAGAAGGAGAGGGAGAAAGAGAGCATTCCCTCAAATGCTAATTTGCTCATTTAGAAAGCAAGAAAGAAAGAATAAAAGGTCAAAGGTACAGTCCCACATCCTCATCTTACCCTCCCCATCATCTGTCAGTCGTACTGTGAGCATCACACTGGTTGAACTTGCCTCGCTCACCGTTTTTCTTTTCTTCTTTCCTCGCTCAGGGTCCCTTCTCCATCGAGACGCCTTCTGTTATGCTATGAAGCCAGTTGCACCCTTGCAGACAGCTGCTCCCTCTGAAGTCATTCAACATTCGCAAACTTCCACCTGTCCCTCAAGCCACAGCTGTTTGACAACAGAGCCTAACGGAAAACTAGACCAACAAAAGAGAGCACGAGAGGGATGAAGGGAGGAGTCTGACCCTGACTGGATGAGATTTAAAATGACTAATACCAGGACTCGTGCCAGGATGTCCGATTTGCTCTCCAGACCTACATTAGAGCTTAAAGCTGGAGGAGCACCCAAACATGTGCAGTATTTTCCTTACCATGAGGCAGTAGGTCACACGCGCATGCACACACACACTTTGCATTTTCCTGCTCAGGGAAAAACAAACAGGAGCACGGGAATCTCTCAGAAGACAGCTCTGAGGAGACATGCTGTGGCAGGGAATATCTCCCCAGAGACAGGAGCAGAGCGAGGCAAGAGGGATCTGACCACAGCCATGCACACCAGATGATCCACACACACACACACACACATTCATCCGCTTGATCACTGCTCTGTGGTGGTGTAAACAAAATTGTCATGTTGCTAAGCAACAGCCTTTTTTGTTAGAGCAGTTTGTGCACTATACTAGAGTACAAGTGTGAAAACAAACACTGGGACAAGCGCATAGGCTATGTTCATTTGGGATTGAGCTTTATTTGCTATCAGTGGTGACCCTAGCAGGTCATATAATGTAGGAACAGGTAACCAAATCAATCTGTTTCTTCAATCCACAAGTAATTCCTGTATTTAACCACAGTGACCCCTGTTGAAAAAAACCAGCATATGCTGGGAAGGTATGTTTTGATGCTGGTTTAAGCTGGTCCTTTGCTGGCTTAAGCTGGTCCTTTGCTGATTTATGCTGGTCCTTTGCTGATTTATGCTGGTCCTTTGCTGATTTATGCTGGTCCTTTGCTGATTTATGCTGGTCCTTTGCTGATTTATGCTGGTCCTTTGCTGATTTATGCTGGTCCTTTGCTGATTTATGCTGGTCCTTTGCTGATTTATGCTGGTCCTTTGCTGATTTATGCTGGTCCTTTGCTGATTTATGCTGGTCCTTTGCTGATTTATGCTGGTCCTTTGCCAGCACATGACCAGCATAAACCAGCAAAGGACCAGCTTAAACCAGCATCCCAGCGTCAAAACATACCTAACCAGCATATGTTGGTTTTTTCAACAGGGACAGACAATCACTGCATCCCTAATCACTGCAACTGCGTTAGAGTGTGCATAGATCCGCACTTCAAATGTCCACCGGAAATAGTAGACCATCCGAGTACAATACACATTTCAACATACTATGATTTTGGACAAACTAATTCTACTCTTGAATACTGTTTAGGATGGATAGTAGGCCTATGTGAATAATAATATTCTCCATATTAAACATGGACTTAACGTTAGCTAGCATGCTAAAGTTAGCATTCCTCAAGCACTTTCATGATCAAAACTCATATACAAATATGTGGATAATTAGCTGTATATAGTACATCATTTGAGACACAGCTCGAGTTTTAGCACAGCAGCTCAAGTGTTGCATTGTTTGCCTTAAAATTCTGTCATCATCTACCACTCTCAAGATGCTTAAAAGTTTTGTCTGTGGAACACAAAAGAAGTTATTATCTGTCAAGTTCTGTTGCAATTTTGCAGTCAGTTCAGAATTTGGCACCCTGATACATGCTTGTATAAAGAGCTACTCTCTACATGAGCCACCATGAGCAAAGATGCAGATTTCATATGCTTCTGAGAATCCTGCATCTAACTAAGTGCTTTAGAGATGAATGAGAATACTAACAGATAGCTTTCTCCAGGTATTACATTGATCTTGATAGCGACATCCACAGTGTAACACTGCACTTCCACTCAGAGCCTGAGGGTGGCAGTGTTCACACATCATCCATAGACCTACATTAGTACAGTTTGGGCAATATGTATCCAGACTGAGGAATGTTAAAGTCACTTACTCAACCCTGTCACCGGTTACACATATTTTGGCCATACACAATAAACCCATTGTTAATAAAAACATAATCTGATATGAAAAGGCCACAAAAAAATAAAAAATAAAAACCTGCAGGCACATGGATACTGCACTAGTTTAGTAATCCTCAAGCTCTGTCAGAATCAAGACAAGGTAAAAATAAGAATATTTGGTTTATTAACCACAGATAAAGTCTCTAACAAAGGCTCTCTTAGAGCTGAATATTTCCCTGCTCCACTGTCTTCATAGAGTCCCTGTGAAGATTCAAATGAAGCTGCTAAATGAACCCACATGCATAATGAGCAGCATGAATAATTGAAAAGATGAAGCAAAAACGCTGATCATACCGTAGCACCGATGCACAAATGTAGCAGAACATTTGCCAAACTCTGACATTCTGAGTAATAATACATGTACATGTCCACAAACAGGGCCTAGTTCACGAAACACGAGCAGAACGAATTTGTGTAAAATGCTCGTAAAACACTCAATTCAATGCAACAATTTGCGCATGAATGGTTGCATGAACAGTTGATGCAGGAATTCGTTCTGCTTGTGTTAATGACGCCTCAAATGCATAACCAAAGTGCACATCACACTTTTGTTCACAAAATGTTGTGCAAAACAATTGAGCAGGAGACTGACTAGATCAAGCATCTTGATTGGTTTAGCCATGACCTTTAACCCCTGCTGATTGGCGCTCCTGCTATGGACACGGAGGTCGATGCTTGTCATCAATCACGAGCGAGTAGCTTGTAGCACATTATAATGGCTGGGAGTGAGTGCCTTTTCCCGCAACGGAAAAACGTAGAAAGCAGTCATCATAAACACATATCACACACACACACACACACCTCCCACAGCCCCACATGACATTGACAAGCCTTTTATATGCTGGCAAAGGAGAACATGTGGGAAAATGGTGGCTCGCACAATGTGCACATGGTGTTTACACGCTCACATACAACAACTTACACACATCCAGAGACACATTTAATATAACCACTACAACCACTATCTTGGAGTACCACAAATCCAAGTACATACACTAATAAATGCCCACTAATGCCCATGACCTTGGAGCAATTAGATGGCGATATGACATCAGCACAGTCCAATGGCATTTTTGGGGTCTAAAGTCCCCACTGTGATCTCATCCTCACACACACGCCGCCCCTCACGTTACACATGGTATATTTAGAGCTGAACCAACGGCACTTCAAATCAGTCCTCTAACTCTGCCTGACCCGCTGGATAGATCACACCACGTTCATTCTCTTGCAGTCACTCACCCCTCTTTCCCCATGCACCCGTTTACTCCTCTAACTTCATGTTTAAAGGAAGGAAAAAAGGCAGTAGAGTTTCAAGCAACACACAAACAAGCACACCAAACACTGAAGTAAACAGTAAAGAACGCTTCCTACCGGCAATCCCGTCCAGCACTAGAGGAAAGGTTGAACGGAAGAGAAAAGGTAGGGAGACTGAGAAAAACGTGCCTGCCTGTGTACGCCTCCGCTCTGCTCCACCAAATCAATTTCACACTCTCTCACCTCCCAGTCACCATGATGTCATTCATTCATCAGTTTGGCGTTGCCATGGAAACCTTGGCTGGCGTGGTTTTGGTTTGGCCATTCCGTGACACTGTTTGTTTCTTGCTTGTGAGCATATCCTTAATCGTATCTGATCCTCCCTCTCTATAAGGTGCAGTGTAGTCCCCCCCCCAATTATCTGTCAGCACGTGGGTTGTGGATGTTGGGGTGTGTGTAGGGGGTATCCTCATTCAAAAGCTGGACTCTTTAAGGGGTAAAACCCCCAAGGCACTCAAAGACGGAGTGTTTTATCCAACCACTAATCGAGACCCCCTACACTCCTCATGCAGGGTCGAGACTCATCATCTCTTACTTCAAAAACATATATACACACACACAAATAGACTCCTCATTCTGACCCCACATTATTGATGAATCCAGTCTTTTCAGTCCCACACAAATAGACCACGAAGCACCCCTGCAGCCATGTCTGGTTGCTCAGGTTAAGCTCCTACATTCTCCACCAAGTCTCCAGTAATGAATAGTTAATAGGACTGCCCCCCTTCATTATGGTGCATTCTCGAATAGTCTCGAGTCTGACCTTGGGGGATCTACATCTTCATACAGACCCTGTACCTCCTCATATTAATCATAGTCTGTAAAAAAGATAAGAGACTCACCAGGAACCGCCTCCCACCCACTTATTACTGTCTGGACCAGAATAGTCGCTATCGCTCTCAACTGGAAAATCATCACTCTGATTAATTCTTAGCAGAAGAGTAAATTACATGTTCTTGCGGAATAAAGGAAATTGATTCTGTAACCAAGGCCACATTCCCTCACTGGTCCTACATTAGGGTAATATAATGTGAATAGCATTGACCTTGTTCAAAAACGAACTGGATGTCAATGTTGTGAACAGTGAAGGTTTATTCGCATTCATGGCAGCAGCCAGTAAATGCATAGCATTTGGATTACGTATGAAATGTCTTAAGCTCAATGTGTAAGTTTGTGATTTCCACACATGATTTTTCCTCACTCGTTTAGATGTCATTTAGATTATACAGCAACGAGAAATGTTTAAAAACAGTCATGACAACTTTATGAATAGATCTTAAAAGCCTCATAATTAATTTTATATTTGCTTTGTTTTGTTTATTTTTAATACGCTCTCATCCCTTTGCATGCTGTCATCTGATCCTTCAACAACTCCTTTTTTCCTTCTTTGAAGAATCAAAGCAATCGCCAGGACTTTCTCTTTTAAGCTTAAAATATGATGTTTCCACTGTGAAACTATTTATACTTTCTGCTTTCTTGCTACCTAGCAACCTCTGTGATGCTATCTGTGTGAAACTAACCAAAAATCACCTCTGACCTCAGAGAAACATAATATATAAAGAACATTTCCTTATATATTAACCATATATGTCTTAAATAAATGTATACAGTATAT
>NW_015536578.1:928125-934724 GCF_001515605.1 Sinocyclocheilus anshuiensis
TATATATACACACATTGTATATATATATATATATATATATATATATATATATATATATATATATTATTCTAATGTATAGAATACTATATTGTGTTAATATATTACAATATATTGAATAATGCATTCCACTTTTCATATATTGAAATATATGTGACAATATATGTACTTGTATATCATGATGTATGTGTCACGCTCTTGTGAAGGGAGGCACACAAAGATGAAGGTAATCCAAATAAAATTTAATCGTAATCCAAGATGATGAAGATTCATACAAAACTGGGTAACACAAGCAGTATACACAACTAATAACCAGCAGCTAACTGAACTGAAAGGGGAACTTAAGTAGGGTGGGATAACGAGGGACAGACAGGTGAGGATGATAACTAATCAAACACAGGTGAACTGAAAGAACTAATCAAAGGACGACAGAAACTAAAAGAAAACACAACAAAAGACGTCCATGACTGTGACAGTATGTGATTTTATATTTAATACTTCATAATATAGAAGTACATGTGATAAAATATGGTACTGTGTGTGTGTAAATATATTTGAACATACATGTACTATACATTTTCATTATTTACATGGCAACATGAGTATTTCAATAAAGCTATTACATGTAAAAATATAATTTTTTACCGTCACATATTTTTATATGTATAAATATATAACCATCCATGATCGATGCATATTTTGCAGTGTATTGAAAAATATAAGCACTAGATTCCCATACATGGAAATGTATAATTTAATACTGCATTAAATTTTCCAGTATATTCCCATATATATAATGCATTATATTTTCCGGTATATAACAGTATCTTTATATATTTTTGTTTTCATAATGAAAAGTCTCCATTGCATCAAAGTTTCAGAACTGAGTGATGTCAACAGTTACAGTCTGCTTTATTACACTTACAGACAGGAAATCAATCACAGCTCTTTGTCCTGCTGTCACCAAACCTGAATATAGTGCAGGCAAGCAATGCATGGATGACAGAGCATGCGATAACACATGGTGTAAGTTTTTATTTTACATAAATTATCCATTGATGTGGTCAGTCTGACTCTACCCGCCCTCTACTGTTTTTTTCATTTCATAATCAGTCTGTCAAGAAATGGCTTATGTGTATTTAGCAGCCTGTCACTGATCATGTATGTTGTCATGAATCAATTCTTACATTTGAGGAGTTTGTGTGAAAACATATTACATGATCATAACTATAGTCAGCATGAAAATGATCTTGTAACTGACACACTGAGTTGTGTGAAGTGTGCACTGACATGACGTAAAACAAAAAAACAAGTATCTGTGCGCAGGGTGACAAGCTTTAGCCTTGTATTTTGAACTTGGCATAAAGAAATAGATGTCTCTACATCAAGTTTGTGAACATGTGCTTTATTGTAGAGACAAGTAGAACTCAAACTTGGCCTTTCTTCACAGTGTGATAGGGATACAAAGTGCTCTGTTGTATGGGTTTTACTTTGCCTAATAATAAATTACTGAATATGCTTTTATGTGTTTATATGTTGTATATTTCAAGTTGGCCCACACAATGCAGTCCCAAGTGTGTGTTCAGGACACAGAGTGTTTCTATGGGAACTGGAGCTTTTAACGGCAGCTGCAGTGACACATTGACTTTACCAATTGGCAGTTGGCTCTATTTTTTAGTAAACGGGAATTATTCCACCATATTGTGCATTGCACTTTCTCATATTCATAATAATAAAAGTAAACCGTTTTGGTATACAGTCTTTGCTATATAAAATGCCATTTATATTATATTTAAGACAAGAGATTTATTTATGACCTTGAATGCCAGTAATGCATGTGTGCTTGTCAGAAGTATTTCTGTCAGTGTACAAATTACCTTCAGCAAGGATCCCCTCATGGATTCTCCTCTCGCAAACTGAACAACTGTGAAATTGTGAAGTTACTTGTCAGTTTTGCAAAGAAACTGCAAGACGATCCCAGCAAGCAGTGGCGAAGCCTGATGGGTCGTTCAGAACTCTTACATGGCATGTAAACAAAGCTCATTTATCCATCAATTCTCATCTAGCGACCAGTGCTGCACCTCTGAAACCAATAATACAACAGATTATGTCTCTCAGTAGTGCATGAATGAATAGTTATATACTAAATTGGCTGGCTAAATTAGATTCAGTGTTCTTCATAGTGAGATAATGTCCTCCCAGGACAGTGTTTATGAAATTGATGACCATCAATCTGAACCTCAATGGGAATGGAACAGTGTATTATATGAAAGCTATAGTCAAAGCACAGCTTGGGGGAAAACACTACAAAATGGTGAGAAGAGATAGAACAAAAGTAGGTCAGATACACATCTCAACCAACCCACAGCAGAGCAAAAAAAGACATCAAATAACAACAGATTGTAGGGGAGCAGGAGCCGAAGCTCAGAGATGTGAATGATTTATGAATTGATGCTGATCAGTAGCTTCGAGCTTCCCATTCTCCCAGCTTAACAAGACCAGCGAGGATAGGATCTCCTATGCAGATAATTCCCTGGATCCTATATTCTCAGGGGTTCACATTCCTGGAACTCTTGTTCATAAGCACTTGTTGGGTTAAAAAAAATGAAACTGTTGGGTTCATCTGGGTTCAGTGTGTTCATTAAGTGGGCGCTTACACGACACTTTTCAGCTAAAACCTGAAAACTTTTTATGGGTTTTGACCGTTCATTTACATGACAATGGGGACCTGAAAACACAAATTTAGCAAACGGGTTTTAAAGTGCAAGTTTTTGAATACAGCACCATTACCGTCTCTGTGTAAACTACAAAAACGTGAATTTGTGAAAACGGTGATGTCATGTGCATGCTTATTATGTGTTCAGTCTATAGGTACTGTATGGCTGTAAGCGCGTAGTGTTTCTTTACAAAGTGACATCGTCAACTACTGGTCTGGCATGCATAATACAATGTTATTAGTCGTTTTCGCAAATCTGTGTGAACAGGGATCTTTTTGACAACATTCTTGTCTGTACATGAAACTTTTCAAAAATGCTAATTACATAAAGGTACATACAGTAGTTGTCAAGTAAGCATACCTTGAGTGTTAAATTGATGATGGCTCTTCCTGCAGCCAGGATTTGCAACAGTTTGGGAAGCAAACTCCCAAAGTCTCTACAGACAGCAACTGGTAAAGCTGTAATGGGAATACTTATTCATTTACAGTAAAAAAAAAAAATAAATACTTGTAAAATGTAAATGGATGGTTGACATTTTGCAGTGGCATGCAACAAATTGTAATGCTAATAATTACATGCTAGACTAATTTTTAAAAAATTACTAAAAAAAACATCTCACATGCCATATTACATAACCATTGAGCTATAAACAGTCAAATTGAGCTTTTCCCTAGTTATGTCACTTAGCTTGCGAGAGCAATCTGTTAGCATTACTAGCTTATCATACCGTTAGCAGATTAGATGGCTGTTTTAGCAGACTAATCCTAACTAATTTGCCAAGCAATTACTCAAACTACAAGCTCATAATTGATATATGCTATAACCTTCAGTCAAGCTCTCCTTAAAGGAGAAAGATATTTAATTGGCGGTTTCAGTTAAATTAATCATTTAAATTAACTATGTGATGTGAAACCATCAGTGTAGTGTATGGTCATGCTACACCACTACTTATTGAAAAAGCAGCTTCTTACTAGAAAAGCTTATATCCTCTAAAAGTAGCTACTCCTCAGCACTGTCACTAGTTAGATCACAAACATAAAAGCTTTTTGAAAAAAACATTTTCTTTGCCCTTGTTTGTTTACACAGGCATTCCACGGTCAAGAATCAATGATGATTTTTTAATGATTATTTATGATAGCCTTTATTTCGTAGATGGTAGGGTTAATGGCCAACGAAAACTCCATTCACTCATTCATTACAAACAGACATTCTGCATTAAGTTTCGCTGCATCAGTAGTCTGGAAAACTCATCGCATCACCTATCAAAAACCCATTTCTGTCATTAAACACCAGAACGCTGATATATGACTGGAGGAACATTGGCTTGCTGTCAGTGTTTTAATGAGAAGATGAAGCCTTTGAGGCACTATGATTGGACAAGCTCTAGGTTTGTAATGAACCCAAATAATTCTGGCTCTGTCACTTCAGGTTGTTGTCAGCTCTCATGCAAAAGTGACCAAAAGTTGATCATTTTCAAAATAAATTTGTGATAAATAATAATAATAATAATAATAAAGTTTATTATTGACCCATATAAATAATTAGAGCAAAAACAGTAATAATTTCACCAGTAGGAACAGCTACTACAATAAGCAGATTCAGTGATAAAATCACTATATATATGTGAATGCCACATATGTATAATGTAAGTATATGTGAAATTCTCCTCGGTAAAACCTAATCAGCACATTCATCCCATAATTCCAAACGGCTCTCTTTCCTTGTCAGTGTCTGATGTGTGATAAGGGTTTGTGTTTTGATTTGTTGCAGTGATATGCTCCCTCCCATGCGAATGCATTGATCTCTGGCCCCGCTGTTATGTGACAGGATTGATTTCTCTGCTGCTTTTGTTATGGTTACGCATGGGGCGGTGCTGGAAAAGGTGAGCATAGATTTCTGTTATTATTTCAGATCTATAAGGATATTCCATCATATTATGACAGACTATCTCCAAGCGTGCTAATGCATTTTATATCACCAGATAGTTCACTGACCAATGATATTAAATGTCACTACAGGCTGAGAGGACTTCATTTCACATCACAAAGATTAGAAACTGAGCCACAGTACTTTTGAGGAAAACAGCAAGACTGAGAGGGCGATCATGGACAAATTCGTACAATTTCTTCAAAATCCCCCCTCTGAATACGACGACAAGAGAATAATAATAGATCTGTCACACTGAAACTCATTTTCTGAGGATAAAGCTGTTCTACAGGATATTTCATTTCTGCGAGTCATGCAGCTCTTAACACAAATACAAAAAAAGCACCATAAAAGTATAAATGTAGTCAATTCATGCGCTATATTCCAAGTGTTTTGAAGGTGTTTCATAGCTTTATGTGGGGAGCAAATTGACCTTTGGCATTAATATACTAACATGAAAAACATTAAAATATTATTATCATGAAATTAAATGCTGGGGTATAACTTTGTCATTATGACAAGATATGAACAGCTGCAATAATTTCAGTCACATTGCACTATGTAGATATTTTTAAACACCTAACCTGACCCTTAGCCCTAAACCGAACCACTTCTCAACATTATAAAGCACGTAACATGAAGATAAAAGTAAAGTCACAATCATTTTTTTAACTATATAAAGAAAAAACATATAAATAAAAAATAACTATAAGCACTGTATACTGTAATAAATTGTAATTTTACAAACAACAACAAAAAAATGTCGTAAAAATGCTACACTAAAAACATGTTGATTGGTTACTTATGAATTACTTTACCATATACTGTACAGTCCAATGAAAAATGTAACATCGCATTATATGTAATTTTACTGTAAAATATTGTCAAATGTATGTTTTTTTTTCTATTGTACCATCTGTATTATTATGATGACTATCAGTACTTTTTATTGTAATAAGCAGATTACATTTTTGTTGTTCAAACACATAGGTATATTAACATTTTATCACTTAATGACATAATGTGGTAAAACATACAGGCATTTGGTCATTATACATATTTTACTTTTAATTTAATTTATTTCTTTGTTGTTTGTTGTGTGTTTTGTATATTTGAGGTAAAATGGTTAGGTTTAAGGGTAGGGAATTGGTTAGGTACTTGAAAAATAACTCCTATTTTGATGATTACTTAATTTCCAGGTAAAAGAACAGCTGATGAAATGAAAGCAATTGAATGTGTAAACAACATAGAACACATCCTTATTTATTTATTATTGTTTTTTTTATTAATAAACAAGCATGGACACAAAACTTATCGATATATTTTGAGAAACTAAAGCTTTATGCTCATAAAAATATTGATACTTTTCACTTCAGTCTATTGACGCTAAAGGTTTCTCACTTAAAGCAGCAGCACTATGTAACTTTTGGCGCTCTAGCGGTTAATAAACAGAACTGCACACATCCCGCGGAAGAACATCCCAACCGGAGCTACTTCTCTAAGTTTATGTCTATGGCGATTCACGCAGGTGTGTGTTACTCCGCAGCGGTGACAACCCGACCAGCTGACTCACTTTCATACCACATGTTAAAGGGGTCATATGATGTGATTTAAATTTTTCCTTTCTCTTGTATTTGTGCCGGATCAGCTTTTAACCGTGGACGAAGCGGAGTCCAGCACGGATTTGTCACATGTCCTTCCGGACGCTCCTTCGTCGAAATCGCCGGCCGCGCTGTTCTCAAGCCCACCCGCCTCTGCTCACTCTAACCCTCCCGCCATTCCTCACGCTATCCCCTGGCCTCTGCTCACTGTAGGCCGTCGCCACTCACTCTAACCCTCCGGCCGTTCCTCACTCTAGCCGCCGGCCTCTGCTCACTGTAGGTCGCCGTGTGTGACACTGTTTCGTTGTG
This sequence comes from Sinocyclocheilus anshuiensis, assembly GCF_001515605.1. Taxonomy (NCBI): domain Eukaryota; kingdom Metazoa; phylum Chordata; class Actinopteri; order Cypriniformes; family Cyprinidae; genus Sinocyclocheilus; species Sinocyclocheilus anshuiensis. The sequence goes on from NW_015536578.1 coordinate 934,676, forward strand.
AAAGCGAAACTACTTTGTTTGGCCTTCCAAAAGAGGACACGACTAGAAA
>NW_015536578.1:935087-936627 GCF_001515605.1 Sinocyclocheilus anshuiensis
AATAGCATTAATAATCATTAATTTTCCTTAGCATATGCTATGATAAATCTGAACATTTGTGCAAAATAATGGAGCATTAGGTCATGAATATTGCCTTAAAAGTCATTGAAATTTATTGGTTGAATGAACCCTGCATTTAATGAGTGAATGCCTACGATATAGGAGTTAGCCTATCACACAAACTAGAGTCCTGTTTTTCCGAATATCTGCACGATGGCAAATGTACAATAAACAACAAGTTACTGAGTAACTTTCAGACACAAAATTCTGTTTTGCCCCATCAATGCGTCTCCGAGCAACACAGTGTTTTGTTTCTCAGCATTACACGGACCAGTAAATGGTTCAAATAGGCTATTAGTACAGTCGTTTGCTAAGTTAAATGAATTAGTATTTTAAACAAATCGGTTGATTTAAGGATTCAACTCACTCATTAAGACAGTCACTTGCTGCCACCTACTGGCGGTTGCAGTTTCATATTTTAAAAAGTAGCTCATTATTTAATTTTTGCAATCGTTTAATATTTCTACATTAAAATGTTGTATTTAAACTTAACATAACTTATGCAAAATCCATCTATGGATTTTGTTTATAGTGATTTCATTTGATTGTTTTTAGCCAACATGTTTTTTTATTCAGATTGAATTTATTAAATTTAAGAATCTGACATAAAAGGACACAGATATGACAATACATTTTCATAATAATACATCTCTTTGTTTTTTTCTGCTCAGTGTTATTTCAGGGTTTTGATCTCTCAACTGAGAGATCACATCCTGTTTATTGTATTATAGTGACTATTTAATATTACATCTAAACTTTGACTAGGCTAGACATGTTGCCTATTAATTGTATACAGTATATGAACCTGAAAGCATATTTTAATTTTTGTGTATTTTGTGTTGCATTTGTAGTATAGGTATGGGGCCCAAACATAACCGCAAGCCCAGGGGCCCCCGGCCCCGTAAGTCCTGCCCTGACCAGGCTACAATAGTCTAAATATAAGTACTTATCATAAGTGCACCGTAGTGATTCGGAATAAGACAAAAACGTGGTTTGGAAGATGAATTCATGATGTATTCGCTCATTATATACATTTGGACAATTTTGAACACAGAAAAAGTTACATAGTGCTGCTTTAAAGCATTGAAACACATCAGGTAAACACACATCAGGCATTATTTGATGCCTTGGGAGTGAGAACAGGCTGCCATTGAAATGAAATAACATGCAGGTTTACAATGACCTGAGGGTGAGTAAATAATGACTTTCGTTTCATTTGTGGGAGAGCGACTCCTCCCTTGTGTTGTGTTCAGAACCCTATCACACTTACGAGTTTACAGAGCAAAAAGGACCCAACCTCATAAAATTGCTTATAAATCACTCATTATGCTATGTTATCACCAAATATTGGATTCAATCTTTTTGTCAACTTCTTTTCTTTCATTTAGGACTGGTTTTGTATTTATATTTGCTTCTGATTAATCGTAGGCCTCATTTATCTGAGAGTAGGCACCTCATTTTTTGAGTGAAAAAAACATTT
>NW_015536578.1:937961-942379 GCF_001515605.1 Sinocyclocheilus anshuiensis
GTTAACGTTTGTCTGCTTTGTGAGAACATGAAAGCCTCAAAACCTATTGTCATAATATTTTGTCTAGAAGGTGTGATGAAAGAAAGAAGATGAAAGAAATATTATTTTCAATCAGGGTGAAGCCAGTTCGTGTGTGTGTGTGTGTGTGTGAGTGAATGAGAGAGAAAGAAAGAGAGAGTTATACTATCAGATTGATGAAATGATATTGGATGCAGTTCAGGGTAGGATGAAATAGAAAACTTGTAATACTACTTTTTAGAAGTAGTTATACCCTTTGTGAACAAAGTCACAAAATTTAAGTCCAATGCGATAACATTAACTATTTTTTTCGGGAAAAATATTTTTTTTTCAGAGCAAAAAGGACCCGAACACCACATGCGGGTTAATGTGTAATTGTCTGAGCAACATCTAACATGTCACTCACCTGGAGAGTGTGAGAGAGAAGGAGAAACAAACGAAGAGACAAAGGGCGAGACTCTAGAAACAGTATAAGAATATGATTGTGCCTTTTGTGTGACTGTCTTCCCATTAACCATCTGTTCTTCCATAGCAGTGAATGTTCATTGCTCTGCATGTGTGTTGGGCTTGAGTGGTCTTCTCCAGTCTAGCAGCACAGATCTGGCCAGATCACAACATGCAATGAACATGTATAGAAGACAGACACATCCCAAATCTCCTGATCCCCCCTTTATCCAGTCAGATATGGCTCTTTTGCTCTCTACCCACCTGTTTTTTGCACGCACACACACAAACATATTCCTCATGTCTTTGTTCTTCATATTTCTCTTTCACCCACATTGCTGTGGTTCTGAGAGCTGATGTGAGCCTTTGTCTTCTTCTTTCACTTGGTTCCTCTCATCATATATTCCATCTTCAGCTCATTTTCAGAGCTCTGCTATCCTCTCATTCTGCCATTATCTGGCATGCTGTATTTCTCTCACTCTCTTTTTCCTGTCCACTCCCATCGTTCCTCCAACCATCACTAAACTCAAGAGAGATGCTGCTGAGAGCTGAAATATGCACCTTGTTATCTTAAAAATGAAACTGATTTAAGCCTGAAATAAGTACCCAGAGAAAATATATGCTGAGGAGATTATTGCATCACTCCTGAGACTTTAAGAGCATACTCTGTTATGTTTAATTGAAAGATGAAGCATGACTTTTTTTAAATGTTAAAATACATTCTTATATCCCAGAGACACCTATAATTAAGCCAATCTTTATGAAAATATTAAAAAACTATTGCTGCGTCCTACTATATAGTTTGTGAAAAACAGTTTGCCAAAAGAGTAGTATGTCTGCATTTATAGTATTCGAAAAACAGTAGGGGAAAAGTACCCAGATGACCTACAACTTCCACCAGGATTCTGAATGTGCAGCTGATGGACACTTTACTATCTCATGAGGTAGGGTGACCAAACGTGCCCTTTTTCCCAGACACCTGGCCAGGATTTCTATATTGCCTAAAATATCCAGGTTTTGGCTTTGTTTGAGCTGCACAGACCATTTGGGGAATGACATCAAAGTACCGTGTGAGCTATAGAGAGCAGACGGCTCCTTATGCTTTCGAATCGCTCTCACAGTACTTGATGTCATACAACGATCGGTCTGCGCAGCGCTGCTTCAAGTCGAACACACCTAATATGTATGCATATTTGCATCGCTTTGACCGTTCTCCGTAGATCCCACCTTCTCACGTGCAACGATTGGTCAATTATGTGCAATGCCTGCATGTTATTGGTCAAACTACTTTTCGATCATTACCTTCAGCAAGTATGAAAACAGAAAAACAAAGCCAAATCCTGGATATTTTAGGCAATATAGAAATCCTGGCCATGATGTGTCCGGGAAAAAGGGCATGTATGGTCACCCTACATGAGGCCATTGGAGAGGATTTATGAATGGCAGTGAAGCAACGCAACTGAAGCTGGTAGGCCATGCGATAGTAACAACATGGTGGACATAGTATGTCTGAATTTCATTCATACTACCCACATTCATACTAAATAGAACATACTTTTTTAACAGTCGTGAAGTAAGTTCAAATTCAAATGTATTGCCTACTCAGACAGTACACAATTTCGGATACACATTATGTCTCTGTGAGCATCTCAATCAGTCCAGCACAACAGTGATGGCAGAACCTGTTTGAAAATAGACTATTATTTTTGCAGGCCTTCTTTCAAGACGTCTTTCAAAAACATTTAAAAATCTCACCTAGGGTCACCATATGTCCTCTTTTTCCTGGATATGTTCTGGCTGGGATTTCAAATTTGCCTAAAATGTCCGGGTTTTCATACTGTTTTCATACTTGCTTAAGGAAATGACTGAAAAGTAGTTTGACCAATAGTGAGCAGGCATTGTGCCTAATCTACCAATCATTGCATGCAAGTGGGTGGGACCTACAGAGAACGGTAAAAGTAAACTAAATTTGCATACATAAAATGTATGAGTATTGTAGAAAATAACATGTCGATAGGAAAACAAGGCCAAAACCTGGCAATTTTAAGCAATTTATAAATCCTAGCCAGGGCATGTTCATGAAAAAGAGAACGTATGGTCATCCTAAAGTTACTGACCCCAAATTTTTGAACTGTAGTGTATATTAGCAGTATTGTTTTACTGTATTTTCTCTGCTAGAAGTGTAAACAAATGAAGCTGCTGTAACTGTGTGCATGTATGTGTGTGTGGGCTGTCTGCTCTGTGGACAGTCTGTGTACGATCACTGATGCAGGATACTTCTGCCAATCTGCTCCACGCACCTGCCCATAGTTAGATACCATTCCAAAGCCCCGAGAGCCTGCCAGCTGCTCCAAGAGCTCCTCCACACACACACACACACACACACACACACACACACAATCTAGAACTTTCCAAACAGCTTCATGCAAATGACAACTAATTTAGTAAAAATCCACAACAAAGACCAGAAAGGAGATTCCTTCTTCAACAGAATTTAGTCTATAAAGTGCTCTGTAAATGTTATTTATGGCACATGGTAGCAAGCTGGACCATAATGCCTGGATGTTATGTCAACAGTCAAAAGTCTGGCTATGCAACCCTAGGTTACTCCAGAAGGCCTGAATCTGAAATCAGTGTCATATTTTGAGCTAAATTAGACTGTCTTTGTAATGTGTACCATACGTCACTGTCGATAGAAGTATCTCCTAAGTCCTAATGCAACACTCAGTAACTAATTTCACTCCTGACACAAACATGACCCTCTCTCAGTCTCTCTGCATGTCCAGATGGGCCCCAGACGTCAGCCCTGACACTGTTACCCAGCCAAGACAGTCACCAATTATAGCCTGGAATGGGAAACAGAGTTAGCAAGGCCACCTATTGCCTGCCAGGAACAGGTGAACCATCCTCTCATACCTCCTGGAGAAGCTGAAATTTGCTTTTATTCACATAAATCTCTGCCTCCTTTTACTTACAACATTTGCTTTCAGAATCTAAATTTTCTTTATTTGAAGAGATTTTTCATACAAAAATGAAAATTCAGTCATCATTTACTCACCCTCACATTAGTTCAAACCTGTACGACTTTATTTCTTCACACACACAAAAAAAAGCTATTTTGAAGAATGTTGGGAACGAAACAACATTAGAGCCCACTGACAAAAATAATTCAAAATATCTTCATGAAACACATGAGGAGAGTAAATGATGAAGGAATGTCCATATTTGGGTGCAGTATCCTTTTCATAATAAAAGTTGGCCTTGATTGAATGGATATGGAAGATTAATGCCTAAAGGCATGTAGTCTGTATAACATCGATATTGGGGTCATTCCAGTTATGCGGTACATTTTCATGTCTCCATATGTATCTTAAAACAAAACTCATAATTTGTATTGATGAAAATCATGTTTTTTTGTTTTTTTAATATTGCTTTAACTAACAGTTCCTTCAAGGGATTCTGTAGTTCACCTAAAAATGTTGTTGTCATTTACTAATCCTCATGTTCAGGGCCGTGCACAGACCTTTTGAGGGGCATGTGCTGAAACAATGTATGTTTGAAATATGTAATGTTTACCCTATAACAATGGGCCTCCTGGGTAGTTGTCATTATTATTTGTAGGGATAACCAGTCATATCCAATCATATCGTGATGGAGGAAAATCCCCCATTCATTACATAAATTATGAGCATTTATAGACATAGTGTTTCTTGCATAAAGAAAACGCTGTACTTATTCAAACAACAAGATCTTTATTTACCCTTGCAGACCTAGTTCAGCTGCTGTGGAACTTCAGTTCATTCAGTCAAGATAGAGGGGGTGGAGTTATGAGGCTTACTGACAGTTTGAGCGGATCCAACAAGATTTAGTCACAAGCTCTTTTTAATACCTTTCATTAGCTAAATATTTGTAAAGCAGACAGACAGATGTAAAGGGTGACCAATATCATTGATTTA
>NW_015536578.1:942640-942876 GCF_001515605.1 Sinocyclocheilus anshuiensis
CAAAAAAAGGGCACTTCGGAGTCTAAGGGCAGAAAGGGCATGTGCTCTGCACAGGTTGAGCCCTACCTGTGCACGCGCCTGCTCATGTTGTTACAAATTAGTACAACTTTCCTTCTTCCTTGTAATAAAAAAAAAAAAAAAAAAATATTCTGAAGAATATTGGCAACCAAACGGTTTTTACACTCTAAAAACGGCTGGGTTAAAAACAACCCAATTTGGGTTATTTTGGCAACCCA
>NW_015536578.1:943086-946656 GCF_001515605.1 Sinocyclocheilus anshuiensis
ATCATTTATTCTTCCCCATGTTGTTCCAAACCCATACAAACTCTGCAAATTTTTGGAACAGAAATAAATATATTTAATATTCTCTTAATTTTTGTCCTCTATTGCAAGTCTGGGAGACCAGTATTGTCTTCTTAACAGACATGTTCGCTATGATATAATTTAAGATTTATTCATATATAAATATGGGCATGGATTACTTCTACAATAACTCTATTTTTGAAGCTTGAAAATACTGATTATATAGACTTTCAATGGATTTACAAAAAAATATGAGAGAAAATAAAAAATATCTTCATTTGTGTTCTAAAGATAGATAAAAGTCTTATAGGTTTGGAATGACATGAGGGCAAGTCAATTATTTTTTTGTGTGAACTATTCTAAGAAAGGAAGACCAAGAATGAGGACTCTCCAAATCAGACAACTCCAAAGTTGGTTTGAGTTCTGCAATGAAAAACACAGACATCAATGGTTTACATAAAATATGAACAAGTAATCATACTGTTGTTGCATCAAAATGTGAGGTAAACAGGCAGGAGACAACAGAAACATTAATTTTCTAAAAATAACTCACATCAATCTCAAAAGAATGATGCTCTCCTATGCCTCTGGCTTTCAACATCTACAAAAACAAACATTATTTTACTCTTAGTTAAAAAAAAAAATTATAACACGATGGAATTCTGAACTTTACTTGCCTTAACCATCTTTCCCTCTCTTCTGAAGAAGCTGAGAAAATCTCCTCCTCACACAAGCAGGCTTGTGTGTCTTAACTCCCGGCGCGGGCCCAATGAAGACACAAAGCTCAACATGTCTAAAATATAACATGCAAAACATTACTTTTAACAATTATCACTTCATCAGCCTCAAAATAATTAGGCTAGTCTTTATTACATAACGCCGTTTCTTTTAGGGAACTACGTTCAATTTAACCGCGAAAAAATATATAACGAATTAACATGTAAATATGTTAATAACCCTCTCTTAACGCCTCAAAAATTTAAATATTGTAAAATCTTATGTAAATATGACATAAGACACTCACTGACGTTATATTAAAAGCACCTCTTCTGTTCAGTAATAAAGGCCGTTAAGACTATTTCTGAGGCGAAATCCGCGTCCGCTTATTTTTCAATATAAACTCTTTTCAGAATATTTCCGCCTTCCATGAAATCTCAAGATACGACCGGAATCAAACAATGAATGATGACTTTACATTTTTAATCTTTACTTACCATAAACCGTCTTTCACTTGCACTCGCTTCCATCTGAAGACGCTGAGACACGTCTTATGTTAACGTGATGTGCGTGCTCTCTTTCACGTCCGCGTTCCCAACCCAGCACCTCTGGGTTATTGATCAAGACCAATTTTCAACCCAAAATTGGGTTAAAACAACCCAACGTCATTACCCAGCGGTCTCAACCCAGCATTTGGGTTGAAAAAACAACCCAGCGTCTTTTAGAGTGTATGACCATTGACGTCCATTATGGGGGAAAAACACTGAAACATTTCTCAAAATACCTTCTTTTAAGTTTTACAGAAAAAAAGAAAGTGATAAAGGTTTGGGTGAAATGGTGAGTAAATGATGACAGAATGTTACATTTTCTGGTGAACTATCCCTTTAATGAAAACATCTTCCAGGAAGTGGCATCACTTTTGGTGGAAAAAGAACAGAAAAAAAAAAGATAAACAGAATTATAATATAACTTTTTCTAAAAACAGTTAAAATAAAATACATATAATTAAAATAAATGATCCCCTCATGCAAGATAACTGTCAATGGCTAACTTTAGCTCTTTATTTACATCCTATTCAAGTGTAAAGGATCAGGCTATAATGAATAAAACTGAAGTGTTTGATCTTGGCCTTCTTAAATGCAAGTATAATATTTTAGATTTTGATTGATTGATTGATTTATTGATATAGATATGGTACTGATGAAATTGTACTAATATGATGCTTAAAAAATGTACCCTGCTCACTAACTGTCGAATCAGCTGCTGACTGAAAGGACGTAAGAAGCTGAAATGGATCTGTAAGTTTGGAAATACACCAGGAACCCAACAGGAAACACAGTAAGCCGATCTACTCAACCCAGGAGCCCAATAATAGAAAGCAGCCCAAGCAGGGCCCTATTAGTGTGCGTCTGTCATTGTATCTCTCTGTGTGTTTGTGCCATGTCAGGAATGTTACAAATGGCCCAACTCCTGAAGCATTCTCAGGATTGCAGCCATTTTTTTTTCTGATCACACTATCAGTTTAAACCTCAGCTACAAAATGCTAATTCAGAGCAATCAAGCTGCAAATTTCCCTCCTTCAGCACTAGCATAATCCGTCAGAAGTTTGAAATCTCCCAAGTAGTCATCCATCACCCACTCTCTGCTTTCTGTCCATTTTTGAAAGAAAGAGAGAAAGCCAAGACCCACAGTCTTTTCTGAGCTCTCTAAACCATGTCTTTACAACAACACTTTACATGTATTCATTGTTCAGACACCGGCGAACACAAGTGCAGCCTGTAAACATGGGTTAAAGTCTCTAGTGAACTAACAACAGGTCTCCAAACAGCCGCTGTTTATGAATTACTGAGGAAAGATGTGAAAGAAAATGGCTTGGAGAAAGAGAGGAAGATATCAGTCTTCTGATAACTTCAGAGAAACATATTCCTCTACAGGCGATCACAGGGAGGAGGGAGAGAATTCGATTAGACTGTCATGGCGTCTCAGATGCCTTAGCTGATACAAAGAGATGGAGGAGAAAAAGATGTGTGAAAGAGGGCGAAAATACTAATAAGATGATTGTATCTGTCCAAAAGATATTGTTCGTACACTGAGATGTAGACCTGAGTGATAACACTTATTTTCCTTAAGATGTGAATATCAAGACCGATATGTTGTAATGCAACATCTGTTCAGTTCTTACATTTTTTTTGTGCATAAAATTGTAATTATAGTCACTTAACATTATATTTTGAAGACATCATTACTAACCATGAATGAACAGGTAATTAATTTAACAACCAAAATAAAAAAATTAATAAAATAAAAAAAAAACAATGGCAAAACAACCTATTATAATAAATGTCACATTTAGTGGAATTAAAAATCCATATGATAATGCGAACATGAAAAATACTTCCCGTCTTACCACAATTGACCTAATAGCTTGTAATACATATTCATCAGCCAAAGTTTCTTCCCAGTTTTGTTTTGTGTTTTTTTTTCAGAAAAAGTTTTAGCATATAGAAATGTTTACTGTTATAGCTGATGGAAATACTGATTATCGATACAAATTTGTGCATCTTTTTTAATTTAGCTTAAACTGATCCTTTAAGTGTTGTGAAAAAACTAGTTTGGAAACACTTTTTGTCAAGGAAAGAGGGCTATAATACAAATAAACGTGGTGTCATACGACAGAATTACACTCATGTCTACATATTGCTCCCATTAAATGCTGTTTCTCTGTCACTTTCTGTATTTTACAATGACTTGGGGATATATGGAATGTGAAAGATCCCCAGAATTTGTGCTATTCACAAAATTATATAGATTTTTTTTTTTTTTTTTTTTTTTTTT
>NW_015536578.1:949569-954607 GCF_001515605.1 Sinocyclocheilus anshuiensis
AAATAGTGGAAACTTGGCTATTCTCACACTGATTAAATAATAAAAATCACATCGGTTTTTTTAGTAGTAGTAGTATGCAGTAATGAATATCCACTGACCCTGAGACACACATCCAAAGTGTTATAGGATCATGATGGTGAACAATTTGACAGCTGCTCTCACACTGTTTATGTGACAATATGGTCAGCGAGTGAGAGAGTGTGAAACCAAAAAAAGGGGTTGCATTAGTTGCAAGCGACCCTCTAAATCAGGTTAATGTGGTGGATTTGTTCCAGGCCCTCCAGATTTTCAGTTTGGAGGCATCATATACAAACCATCACTCACTGATATTGCCTTTCTACCACCAGCAGCCCGTGATAGCACACGCACAATTACTCCTGACCTACTTTAGCACACCAGAATGCTGAGAACATCTGAAAACATTTCCAGTGTGCAAATGCTGAATATTTAGTGACACACTCTTAAACCAGGTACACACTGCTGCTGAATACGGTTATCACTCATCAAACAGTTTCTGTTTATTATTTACAGAAATTATGTTCTATAACACAATTTGCTCCCCCAAAACTGTGTATACAGACATGAATTCAACTACTACTTGTTAATCCAGTGACAGCAGTTTCAATTATATACTGACTGTTTATCTAAGGTGCTAGAAAATCATAAAAACAGAAGAGCGTGCCTTGACTCGTTTGCAAATTTTGATACTGTGTCTCTCCATCATATAGTTTCTCTTATCAGCACCGCAGTCCAGAGGAAACATTACGCTCCAGAGAGAGAACGCTGTTAAAACGCAGCAGCTTAATGAGCATAAACAAAACACACCGCCTCTGTCGACATCAATTTAATAACAAATGCTAGACATGCACATCGTTGCTGCTCATAATTCTTCTGTCAAATGTAGCTGTTTCTAGTACCACGTTTCTTGTTTTAAGCTACGAATCACCAAAATGTTGCTATGGTTTTTACTACAGGTACAGTGTGTCAGATATTGCAAATAATGAGTCACTGCCAAATGTCCTATAGAGGCACATTCAAAGGTTAATATGTTCTTACTACACACATTTATACATTAATTTAAATCACTGTGAAATGTAATTCTCAGGACTTTTCTAATTAGGAGGTTTCTTATTAGATCTAGACTAGACTAGACAATAATTTACATCTTAATCATTTTGATAGGGAAGGTCAATAGCCTTATGGATTCAACTGGAAATACAAAGAGAAAATTCAATATGAGAATTCATACTTGTCATACCTAACCAACTAAAGACAAAATTAGGGTTGCTAAGCTCTGCCTGTATTAACTTATTGTCCCTGTGGACACTATGTTAGCATATGGTGGGGTGGCCTGAGGACCCCTCAGACAGGATAAACATCACTCTGCTTCTACAAAACTCATTTGGACAAGCAAACAAACTTACAATCCAAAAAGAGCGGAAACATAGCAGTGCAGATCCAGCGACCTCCTCCCAAATACAGGCAAAAATGTCCTGTGCCTCAGTAAGTTAAAATAAAATCAATAGTTATTTACTCATGCACATCTTGATAGGGCACTTAAGGGATGTTTACTGTATGAATAACCATATTTCAACCAATGTGATAATATTCATATTTCATAATGACAAATCATAATGTTGTATCACTAATAAAATGTTTTATGCCTTTATGGATGTGTGTGAGCTAAGTTTACCTATGGACTGAGTTCAGCCTCCAAGAAAAGTTATCACATACACGTTTACTTAGCTATCTAAATGGGGACTTTCTAAATTAATAATAGCTTTTAAAATACTAACCAAACCATTACCCTAACAGAAAACCTCTTTTAAGAAAAAAAAAAACGTTTTTTTTACATATAAGGATATCCAACAGGGTTTTAAGATTTTTTTATATTTTATTTTTAAAAACATTTTTTTTTTTAAGATTTTATTTTTTATGAATACTTTTATTCAGTAAGGATGCATCAAACGGAACAAATGTGACAGTAAAGACATTGTTAATATTACAAAAGATTTCTATTTCAAATAGACAAACAAACAAACAAATCATCGATTCCACAAACATATAAAGCAGCACAAACAGTTTCAACTGATAATACTAAGAAGAACTGACACTGTAGCATGGAGAAATTCAGCTTTTCCATCACAAGAATAAATTAAAATTTAAAAACATACTAAATAGTAAACAGTTATTTTTAATTGTAATAATATTTTACAATAATATTTTCTTTCTGTATTTTTTGATAAAATAAATGCAGCCTTGGTGAACATAGGAGGCTGCTTTCACTTTTAACTTTTTTTAAAATGTTATATTAACTATAAAGGATGTAACTAACATAATAATTTTAAAAGTTTAAGAATTAGTCATAATTATCACCGAGTAATAGACTATCCTTAACTCTAACCCTAACCCTAGTCCTAAAGATACTTGCATGTGCATAACCATTTTAATTATGAATCACATCTCCTATGTATGTCCAGTTTTGTCCCCAAACTTTGTCAGTGTGGATAGTTTTGTCCCCAAAGTATAGCCACATAAACACAGTGAAATGTATATTCACCTCATACTCCTGATCTCTTCTTCTCTTGCAGTTTGTGTAATCCAGATCTTCCACATTGCTTTAGACACCTCAGCTGATCACACTTCCTCACTCTTTTTTTTATGTCTCATGCACAGAGAGCTCTGTGGTTTACTAAGCTCCATCCACTCCACGCAGCTCCCATGGGCTAGTGTCTTCCACAACTAACTCATCCAATTGAGTGAGCCGTATCAGTAAGAGAGAGAGAGAGAGTGAGGGAGGAGTCACAACGGAATCCAATTTGATGAGAATGAGCCGGTATTAAAAAAAGAAGGGTACATTGATCATTACAGAGCTGTGTGCTAGACTACAGATGAACTGAGAACGACAGACACTCCAAATCTCTGATTACATCTGCTTAGTGAAGAGCAGCTGCTCTGAAACAGTGACACAGGACTTCTGCTGGCCATTAAATTGTAATGGGGGAGGGGGTGCGAGGGACGAGGGGTGCTGAAATGTCTAACGTACAAACGTACAGTATACACACATTATATACTTCAGTTAGCAAACAAACACAGCAGGACACGAGAGATTAGCTGTAGACTGGTATATAACATAGCAGTCTCACTTGGACTGTTTTAACGTTCACAGGACTGTTGCTGGTCTCCATCTGCATAACAAAGACACTTCAGACACAAAAGATGGAGAAGCGATGGGAGTGAGCAAGAAAGTTTTCAATTCCCACAAAACTTCAGTCATATAACCGAGCAAAATTACCATAAAAGTAGTTTGAACCAGTGGTGGGGTGCAGGTTACTACATACAGTACTTAGGATGCTCCTATTCTCCAACACCATGAATCTCAACACTGCCTTCTAAAATAAAGACTGACTAAATAAATAAATAAAGTAAGCTATGAACACTGAAAAAAAGCTAACTAATACAATTACAAAATAAAACTATGAACAAACAAACAAACATGAAAAAGGAAACTGAACAATAAACAAACAAACAACTAAAATAAATATATTAAATTACAACAAGAAAACTGTGAACAAACAAACAAATAAATTCACAAAAATAAAACTATGAACAACAAATAAATACATTTACAAAAAGAAAACTATGAACAATACAAATATATTTACAAAAAGAAAACTATGACCAACCGAACAAGCAAACAAACAAAAATAGACCAAAAGTACATCAAATACATACGCAATACATAAATAAATAAATTCACAAAAAAGCTATTATCAATGAACAAATGAATAAATAAATAAATAAATAAATAAATGAAATTACAAACAGAAAACTATGGCCAAATAAAAATAAATAAATAAAGCTATGAACACTAAACAAAAAAGCAAACAAATAAATACAATTACAAAATAAAACTAGATTGAAAAGTTTGTAGACAAACTTTAAGTTGGCTTGAAAAAGCCTAGCTAGAAAGTTTGAAAAAGTTTTAAAAGCTTGCAGTCTGAAAGTTTTCAGTTTGAAGTAGTTTGAAAGTTAAAATAGTTTTAAAGATTAAAGTTTGAATGTTTTCAAGGCAATACAGTCTATCAGAAAAAAAGATAGGTATAAAACATATTGCTAGGGTACCTGGGGTGGTTTGCTAGGCTGTTTATAGCATGACTAGCATGTTGCTAACATGTTTTAGCATGATTATCATGTTATTAGCATGTTGCTAGCATGATTAGCAAGTTACTAACATGTTTCTAGCATGATTAGCATGTTACTAGCATGCTGTTAGCATTAATTAGCAAGTTACTTACATGTTGCTAGCATTATTCTAGCATTATTAACATGTTACTAGCATGGTGTTAGCGTTTTGTTAGCATGATTAGCAAGTTACTAGCATGTTTTAATCAGCTTAGGCTGGTTTTAGCTCTTTTTTTCAGTAGGAAGTTGTTAAGCTTTGCTATAGCAATAGACAGCTTAAATATACCATAAGTCTTACTGTATATTCAATTAAAAAGTCTATGGGATTTTAGATGGTTTTGATAGTCTGTTTTATGAAAACCATAAGCCAGATCAGTTAGAAAAGATATAGCAACCTGAGTCAGACCAGTATGAAGGTCTGACCCGAGTTTGGTGGTTGTAGCTTTAAAGGGGTAATTTGATGCTATTTCAATTTGTCCTTTCTCTTTGGAGTGTTACAAGCTCTTGGTGCATAAAGAAGATCTGTAAAGTTGCAAAGACTAAAGTCTCAAATCCAAAGAGATATTCTTTATAAAAGTTAAGAGTCAGCCACACCTACCTAAAACGGCTCGTTCTAACACGCCCCCACATACCTACGTCACTATCTGGGAAGATTTGCATAACGCCACCCAAATGTTCAAGCAAAGAAAGAAGGCGTAACTTTTATTCTCGCTGTAGTATTGTTGTTGCTGCCGCCATGTCGTAAAAACGCTGTGTGTTTCGTTGTGAAAGCGAAACTACTTTGTTTGGTCTTCCAAAAGAGGACAATATCTGCTTCGTCATGCCTGGAGCTGATCCGTGCTGGTCGCTGAGG
>NW_015536578.1:955201-959193 GCF_001515605.1 Sinocyclocheilus anshuiensis
AGAAGAAGAAGAAGAAGAAGAAGAAGAAGTTTAAATAGGATTTCAGTAAGTTGGCTTTTTCAAGCCAACTTAACTATGAACAAACAAACAGCAATAAGGAAACTATAAACAAACAAACAAATAAATGAATAAATATATTAAATTACATAAAGAAAACTATGAACAATAAACAAACAAATACATTCACAAAATAAAAAAATATGAACAAAAAAATATAAACTATAAATATAAATTTATAAAAAAATAAATACATTTACAAAAAAATATAAACAATAAACAATATATTTACAAAAATAAAACTATGACCAACCAACCAAACAAGAAAACTGTCACGAATCCGGTCCGTTGTTTTCCGTCTGCTCGCCACCAGATGTTGCCTTCCAATTACAGTACATTGACTTTGCGTTTATCCCTCTCCTAGTGGTAGCACTTTACGGAGGCAGTTCTCTGTCCTAGTTTCTATTTCTAGTCCAAGTCTAGTCACTACGTGTTGCCTTATTGCCTGTTTCCTGATCTTCTGCCTGTCTTGGTTTTCTCTTTCGTCTTGTCGTTTGGACTCTGTTTGTACCTCGCCTGGATTGTCATCTGTCTGTTGGATTACCCGTTTGCCTTGCTCTGTTGAATATTGTTCGCCGGAGACTTATCACGTCTGTCCTTGGATTACTCTTTTGTCTCGCCTGTGCCATACCTGTTTGCTGGTGTTTTGACCCTGCCTGTTTCTGACCATGTCTGTGAATAAAGCTTTGCAAATGGATCTGCACGCCTTTCGTCTCATTCGCCCTGTTACACAAACAAACAAAAATAGAACAAAAGTACATCAAATATATATGAAATACATAAATAAATAAATTCACAAAAACTATGAACAATAAACAAACAAACAAATAAATAAATAGAGTAAGAATAAATCAAACGTGTAATCACATGCAATGAAAGCAAACTTGTGACACAATGCTGAGTTTTGTGTGGTGAATTATTGGCTGCTGAAAGTATGAAACCATTATACATTATACATTATACAAAATAAAAAGAAATATATCTGTATTATTTCCACTGTTCTAGCCGACTACACTTTTCTAAAATTCTTTCTGAATCAACTCCAAGATGAGCTTGAGCAGCACAGATGCTTCCTTCTTATTCCCAGAGATCTCACTCCCGTTCTCCAGATGCTACAGCTTTGCTTTTTGCCTGGTTCAACTTGGCTTAAGATATGACACCAAATTCCTAAATGATTGACTATAAAATTTGTCAGTCTCTTTGGCACTCAACTAAGATGATAATGTCATCTGTGCAGATAATAGGCCTCAAAATAAATGATTGCACTAACAGATATCCATTGATACAGCATCACTGGCATATAACATGCATTTGTAATTCCTACAATAATTTCAAGAATTTCATCAATAATTTAAAAAGTGCTACTCAAACCATCATTAATGGCATATTCTCTGTAGGGAGCAAACACGGCATTCTGCTATTTACCACACAAAACCATTTTGACTTGTGATGGCATTTTAAGAGTCAGATTTTTTGGGCACAAAAAAAGAAGAAGATCATTGAAGGTTAAAATAATAATAATAATAATAATATATAAATGTATATAGCTTATTGCTCAAATCTATACTAATTTGACAACAGGGACAATAAATTAAATAATAATAATAATAATAATACATGAGAAAAGACATGGTCAGTACATGAAGCTTTCATTGTTTTTTCTTTTTCAGTATGTTTTTCACTGCCAGTACGTAATAGTCCCCCCCTCCCCAATAATAATAATAATAATAATATAGATAAAAAACAAACAAACAATATTATTTCACTTTCTGAACAAATTTCTTTGATCTATGTTGTTCCACTCTCCCCCAACACTTCACACAAATCTATTTTTATGCCTTTCATTCCCTTAGTGATGTAAAGGAAGTTTCTCAAGCATACAACTACAAACTCTTCAAAGCAGAAAGACATCAAATTATGAGAATTTGATTGCATTTCATTATGCTGCTAAAAACAATAAAAAAATGAGGGAGTTTAGCTTTATTGTTATGGAGTGAGATATTTAACAATAAAAACATGCACATTTAAATTGTTTTATGAGGTACTTGCTTGCTTGCTTACTAATTTATTTATTAATTAATTTAATAATCTGTTTGTTTGTTTGTCTGATTGAAATGAGATTTAGAGAGTATATGTGGGTGTCAATAAAAAACTGAAACAGTTATCTGGCATGACTGCTCTTGAGTGTTTGGGGTTTTAACCTTTTTGTAAAAAAATAAATAAAAATAAAAGCTAATTTTCTGAAAATAATATCAAATCCATTCTTTAGAGGGTAGCCGTTACACAAATATAACATAAAACGCTCTTGAAAGGATCACCAAAGCCTCCATCAGTCTCAACCCTGCAACCAAACCAGTATAGCTCTTCATTCTTCTGCCAGCAGACCTGGACAAGAGTATGTGCAAGCAGATACGAAAGAGAAACTGTAGAAAGTTGTCACGGCAGCCATTTTTGTTGTTTTATATTCATTCCCCAATGTTATTCCTTTCTATTCTTTCCTTCAAGCTAAAGGCCTTGAATGGAAGTGTGGTGAGAGAGTGATTTTTCATTGCTCTGTCCTGTGTGACAGAGGGTTTGATAAATAGGCTTTAACTTCCCCTCCTCACCACATAGACACATGAATTATTAAAGCCAATTTCGGCGGCTCTGACTGCAGGGGTGAAAATGTAAAACCACAAACAACACATGAATAAACAACCAGCAGAGATACAAACAAAATCTTACAGTTTAAGGACGCAGACCATATATGAAGCTTTCATTACTTTCCCCAGCAAGTTATATAAGTTGTAGTCAAATGTTTGGACACACTTCACTGAATTTATGTTTCAATGATCTTAAATATATCTAAAGACTTATGCTTGCATGCTCAAATAATAAAATAATAATAATCATCATAATAATAACTATTATTATTATTATTATTATTATTGAAGAAAATAATTATAAAGAAATAAATAATAAATTAATATGCAATTTATATTTATCTACAACAACAACAGCAATATTGGTCACAGTTTATTTCAAGGTCCAATTCTCGCTATTAACAAATCATTAACTATGACTTTTGCCTCAATAAACTCCTAATTTGCTGCTTATTAATAGTTAGTACGGTAGTTGTTAAGTTAAGGTATTGGTTAGGATTAGGGATGTAGAATATGGTCTTGCAGAATATGTGCTTAATAAGTGCTAATAAACAGCCAGTATGTTAATAATAGCCATGCTATATTATTATTATTATTATTATTATTAGTAGTAGTAGTAGTATTGTTGTTGTTGTTAGTAGTAGTAGTATTGTTGTTGTTGTTGTTGTTTAGAGGTGTAACGATCCATCGATTTGGATCGATACATAGATCAAATCAAGAGGATACAAGAATAAGGGGATGAGAACAAGGGGTACGGAATAAACTGAAAAAAAAATATGGAGAAGAAAAATTAAGAAAGAGTAGAATAAAGACAAAAAATAAAAAGCAGAACACAGCACTAGATAACGGAATTCATAGCTAGCCAAAAAGAGTTTGGCCACTCTGTGGCATATTACATTGACTTTTACCTTATATTGCTATACCTTGCATCTGCATACATGCATGCATGCCTATTGCTACACAGTATAAAAAAATGTCAAATGAACAGCATGTCTGAATACTCAATACTCAGTATGTGAGCAATACCTGGATGACATACTGCATGTGCTGAGATTCTGAAGTGTGCGACCAGTGGACATTTTGCTATCCACAGAATCAGGAGCCATCAGATTAAACAAGACAAAATAAAAATAAAAAAAAATACAGAGAACTTGCTAGAATCAACAAAGTGTGATAGGTACAAAGAAAGTTGTTCCTCGTGGGACAAATAGACTATTTACTTTACTTTACTTTACTTTACTTTACTTTACTTTACTTTATTTTATTTTATTTTATTTTATTTTATTGTATTTC
>NW_015536578.1:959316-965589 GCF_001515605.1 Sinocyclocheilus anshuiensis
AATAGACTATTTACTTTACTTTACTTTACTTTACTTTACTTTACTTTACTTTACTTGCTTTTTGTAACCGTTTTTATTGTTAACCTGCAGGCCATGTTGCTGTTGAGGAACTTAAAGGGGTCATATGATGTTGCTAAAAAGAACATTATTTGGTGTATTTGGTGTAATATTTGGGGCTGGGTTCTTTAAATTTGCACAGTCAGTAAGTCATACTGTAAATAAATAAAAATAAATAAATACATTTCTATAAATGCATTTTTGATAAGTTTACTATCTCTATATATCTATATACTCTCTATATACTCTTCCATATTTCCTACTCTATACTATTTATATTCACTCTTCATATACTCTTCTATGTTTCCTTTTTGACTTCAATACATTTATATTTTCAGTTTGGACATGTATTAATATTGTCCAAAATGTATATGTTTGAAAATAAATAATTATTTATTCAAGTAAAATCAATGTTTTTTTTGTTTGTTTTTTCATGCACTGGTCAATATTGAGATTTTGGGCTATTATGCTTCCAAAACATGTCTTCTTTCAGACTAGTAGAAAGAAAACGTCCAAAATACACATGTAAATGTTTATTTTATTAGACTTTATCCATTTGCATCGGTATATTTCAATTTAATACATAATAATACATTTCAATAATAAATATCTTTCAAGACTGTTTTCTCAAAAAAAGGATTTTTTTTTCTCATTCACTGAGCCAGATATCTCAACTTCAATAACTCTTATATTCACCAAACTTTACTGTTTTATTCCTATTTACATTATGAAGCTTTTTTCGGTTTTACAGAGGGGTTAGTTCATATATAATTTATATGACATTTCCCCCCTATTGAAAAAAAAAAAAAAACTTGCATTTTTTTTCTAGCTGTTGAAACTATTTTCTGAATTATGGAGTGATAAAAAGAGTTATCCAAAAATCCATTATAAAAACCTTTAACTTTAATATGTCAAAAATATGAAACAAGAATTTTGAACCGGTTCTGGAATTGTTCTTAATGTACAGTGATGTTAATACCCTATTGTTCCAGTTATCGGAGGGGAAGAGACAAAATAAAGACAAAAATAAATAGCAGAACATAGATGTGAGGGCAGACAAAGGAAGAAACTTGGATGCTGATTTGGGGAAACTAATGGAAAGCAGGCCGCAGTTTTGTGAGAGTGTGTATGTAAATGAGTGTGTGAATGAGTTCATCAGTGTTTGGCCAGCCACAGTATGTGCACAGCTTGTTTCATTTCCTGTGTGACAAAAACGTCTCCGCCGTTGCTGCTTTCTCTCCATCACCCCATTCGCCTTCCTTCTCCTCAGAAGCACATTCACAATGACATCAGCTTCCGCCAACACACCAGCAGTTGCCATGGCAGCACACAAAGACATTTTGGCATTGCCTGGCTGACACATTCAGACATGAGGCCGACCAATCCACTCACCCAATGCTCAATAGACATTTGCACCTCCAGATGCTCTGTTTGTAAAGCCTTTAAAGACATTGGCTGATTGCATGTTTGGCCTTTCACTTGGCCCCGCCTTTTTTCTGCTCTCCATTATAGTTTGAACCACAGCCATCCCGAATGCACTCTGGCCCTTTCTATTGTTTTTCTCACTGTGGTTCTCAATCTGTGCATTGACTCTGGAAATTTACAATACTAAAAATTGTTGTTTACGTCTTATTTCTAATTCTAAAGCTTTGTGTATCTAAGACTCTAATGCATAACCTTCATTCTTAAGGCTTGTTCATACCAGGACAATTTAACCTGTTAACTGTGTTTGGCACTCTTTTTTATAGCCTTTATTCCCTATCACATATTTTAGCAATCACCCTAAATTATATATAATTCAAAAGCTTAAACACTCAAAATTCATCCCATGAAAACTGTTTTGAAATTGGACATTGCTTTACCATGGAATTGGTTCTTTAAATCATTGAATGAGCTCCTCCCCCTAGTGGACGGTGTCAAATGTCATATTACAAAGTTTACTACAATATTTCATAATCAAAACTTTGACAAAACACATATCGTTGGAAAGGACCGAATGTCAAGATTCAATAGTTTGTGAGAATTTTGTGATAGAAGTTATATTGTAAAAGAAATGTACAAATTTGTGACTGGAATTCAATGGAGTTTAGTTGTCACCTGGTGGCTATTTTTGGTATAGCGCCTAAACAAAACCTCACAGGAAGCTCAATTTCTGTGATATCAACTTCAAATTTGGAACATAACTTATATGTTAGTTATATGGCTTTGATTTTATAGCAGTTTTAGATTCCTAAACATTTTGTAAAATATTTAAATATATTATATTGAACAATATTCATTTATCTGCCTAAATTACAATGTCATTAATACAATATCTGCATTATTTCAGCTTATTCTGCTACAAAGGAGAAGCTCGTATAATGATACATTTATGCATTTGGCAGACGCTTTTATACAAAATGATTTACACTGCATATAATAGACTGTAATATAATATAATGTACATTGTATTATTAATAAATTAATACTACTACTAATAATTAATGTTTTAATACAATAATCATTAATATAATTGTTAAGCATTTGCATCTATATACCTGTGTCCTCTGCAACAAAGGATGTGGATAAGTGTTGACTGTGCAAAGATTGGACCTGCTTGTGCCTTAGAAACACTGGATATAGTGATACATTTTGAGTAACATTGAGTTACAAAAAATAGTTTATCCATAAAACTCTCCACAACCTCTCCTAAACTTCATATTTCATGTTTATACTGAATGTTTAAAAAATGTTTAATATTTAAACTCTATGAGGGTTAAACTGTGCCGAGGACCTGTCATAACACACATCTTATGATTAATTCATAGGCAGTCCATTGAAGGATCAAATACTTTGACTACATATTCGTTTAAAAGAACTCAGCCAAAAAACTGCCTCAAGTAAACTATACATGTGTTTAGGTGGATAAATTGTGAATAATGCGGGTGTGAAAAGGCTGGTTTCTCATTTCTTTCACTGCATGTCATCCTCTCCTTCCCTCCCCCTATCTGTCTTTTCCTACCAAGAATTTTCTGGGATGGTGCTGGGAAAGGTAAATCTAGGATAAAAGAACAGTAACAGGGAATGCATGAAGAGCTTGAAAGTGGGAGATATGCCGGTCACAGGGAGTTTTCTTTGCAGGCTGAACCTTTTCCCTACCTCTCCTCATGATTTCTCCACGCTTAACACACTCTTCACACGTCCTTTCTGCTTATCTCGCTTTCTGTTTATCACAGTAGGAAAATGAAATATGGTGCAAAAAAAAAGAAAAAAAAAGAAAAGAGTGCTGCTTTCATCCAAACTTTACTTAGAGGACTGAATTAACATGCATCTTTCATCATCATCATATGCAGTCAACTCACAGTCTTAATTTACATGTAACTCTAATAATTCATTCATTCATTCATTCATCCATTCATTCATTCATCATTCATTCACATATTTTCCTACAGCACACCCCTATAAAAACACATTTGGTCTAAAAAAATAAAATAAAAAATTAAAACATCAGGGCTGTCAATGGAGCAAATGACATGATCTCGATTGCTGTTTGAACAGCAGGTAAGGGATATTTGGCTACTGAGATTAGTGGTCAGTCATACGTTAATGTGCAATGACAGAAATCCCAAATATTGGACTGTATTCTGGAAATAAATCCAAACGCTAAAGTTCGTGACTGCCCATGTTTATAAGGAGCTTTATGAAAATCATGCCCAAAGTCACTTATAATAAGTGGATAGAGACCATTCTTAATATAAGAGGAAAGCCTAAAAGTGAGCACTTTGGGGCCCTGAGCCACAATGTTGTCAGTGGCAATAATACATGCGAAAGAAGTGTGTTACGAAGACATATGCTGCATTCCAACTCAAATCTCTGATTTTCCCACCTCCTACTTGAAAATAATGTCTGGAATGCCGCTCCTAATAGGACATCTGACTTGTAAACTTGGGGCAGATCGACCAACCCCAACCTCAGCAAGACGCGTCATTTGACGTCATTTCCAATACGTAATGACCAACGAGCATAGTGTGCAGTTTGGTTATGTGGAACTCTTATGTATTTTGCTGCACGAATTGTATAAATGTGCAATATATTAATATAAAAATACCACAACAATTGTTTGTGTATCATTGAATGCTTATGTAATCACTTGTTTTGCTTGTTGAGTAACTTCTAGACCGACAGATATCTAGCGCTAACCTCTGGGACCGGCCGCATACCATTATATTTGACACAGATTGTTTAAAATAATGTAAACGTTTTTGAATATTCGTTTTGAATAACGAATGACGATAAAGAGATTTTGTGAAAGCCTGGTGTTGCTTTAATTCACGTTTTTGCCGTAATTGGCAGAACACTAAATGTTTTTGTCATGGCACCATCTTGTGTTGTGTGAACTGGAATGCACTCGAATGCAGCATTACATTATGGGCTGTTGAATGCTTGAATCTGATTGGTTGAAGATTGTTCTACGGTGTGCAATTATTTTTCAGAAAAAGGCAAGGCTAAAGTAGTTCCGGGCAGGTCTTGACACCATTACAGTTCCATATCACTTTGCCATATGATCTCCAATACAAACACACACATACAGTAGAGACACGCACGCAGAAACTTGTTGTCAGCACCTCTGACATGTGACTTTAAATAAAACAGGTTCACGGCTTAAAAAAAACCCTAAAAAAAAAAACAGTTTTCAGTAGCAAGGTAGTAAAATCCCTGTTCTTGAAGCAGTTAAACTTATAGTTATGCTATTGGTAGAGACGCTGCTGGCAAACATAATTTAACAGCCCATGGCCAATTATTTCAAACATAACTGACAATGACAATAAAGAAATCAAATTTCGAAGAGCGATGATGTAAACACAATTCAAACATTGAAGCTTTGAAATTAATAAATATTTATTGCAATATCTTTTTAAAGAGTTTTTTATTCATAATTTATTTGCAGATTTAGTTTATTTACTAAAATTCCTATTTTTCAAAATGTCTTTTTCATTATTTTATTTTATTAAAATATATACTGTATACACACGCAGTTCAAAAGTTTGGGGTTTAAACTTGATTTTGAAATAAAAAAATTCATATTTTAGCAATGATTATTTAAATTGCTCAAAAGTGACATTGAAGAAATTTCTATTTCAAATAAATGGTTTTCTTTTTTCGTCAAAGAATCCTGAAAATAACGTTGTTGACAAAAAATATTAAGCATCACAACTGTTTTCAACATTGATGTATGAAATGTTTCTTGAGCACTACATCAGCATATTAGAATAATGGACAATGGACAATTTAAAATATATTAAAATAGAAAACAGTTATTTAAAATTAAAAAATGTTTTCACAATATCCCTGTTCTTTACTGCATGTTAATGCAGCCTTGGTGAGCATAAGCCCCTTCTTTAAAAAAACGAGTGGACTGTAGTGTGTGGGGCTGTGGGGGTCTGTAAGGAAAAAAAAAACACACACACTGGTAATAGAGGGAGTAAAGGGACTTGGTTTGAAGTCTTTCAGTGCACAGGGATCAGCTGAAAAGCAGGAGAGATGAACCTCAAAATGATCGGCACGGCAGCCTGTGAGTTTTACCACAATGACAGTCTGTTTTAAAAAGAGAAGTCATCATTGTGAGAGCAAAATCAATAGAGCAGCCTTTTAAAAACCTAGAGTCTCAGCTGAGCAATCTCTTTTTTCTTTTTTTTAAATAATCAAAAGGAAAGGAGCAAGAGGCACTGCTGAACGCTGCTCATTGATCTTCATTCAGCCTCCCAATACAGTCCAAGTGTGTTTGACTGATCTGATCTCTGAATCTCGGGTCGTTCCTTCCCTGCTGAGGAGTCAATACCTCAGCTTGAGAGACAATCTTAAAGTACCCATCACTTCCTCAGGCTCCCCAAGTGACAGACATTAGAGCTGTAGTCTCTCTGTGGGTGAACTATTCAAGGATTTGGTTATATTACACCATAGTATATAAGACTTTGCCAGCCTCTGTGCATCTCTCTCAACGGACCATCTTACATTTGAAAGATCGAAATCAAAGAAAAGGATCTGCCCTGGAAATTGCAAAGCAAGCGCAATTGAGTGGAGGCCTTTAAAGGTTTAAGTCTGATAAAATTTCCTCAGGGATTCAGCAGGTGATTCTTTATTCATCTTGTTTTTTTTGAAAGACACATAGGAAATGTATTTCATTTAATTTGTTCATGACTGAAAAAACTAAGCCAGTAGTAGTGGTCAATCTATCTA
>NW_015536578.1:965675-975834 GCF_001515605.1 Sinocyclocheilus anshuiensis
CCATCCATCCATTCTGACGGATCAATGGACAGACAAACAGATAAATAGAACAATGATAGACATAACTACCTGTCCTATATAAAGGCTTTCTATGACATTTAGAATAGGTTTTTGTGGTTTCTACACTAAATGGGCACATGACAAGCCAAAACACTGACAAATTCATACACCAGAAGCATATACTACCTCTGTCAACGAAAAGAAAGTGTTGTCTGTGTGGAAGTTGTATGAAGCACTCAACATAAAGCAAGTACTTTCCAATGCTCTTCCACAGTGTGATACTGTCTCCATCTGCTGGTAGAATCATGGAGGCTACATGTTCAGTGCAAACTTTAAACATAGTGATGTATGAAAGCAAATTTTCATGTTATAATGGTATTTGTTAAAACCAAAGCACACGCTGAGGTGATGTTCTGAATAATAAAATATTCAATACAGGTGTGTGTGGGTGCATGTTCACAAACCAACAAGAAATGGTGTTTTATAACACATTTCAGAGTAAAATGTGTTTTAAATAATGTGTTTAATAAAATGTATTCAATAAAAATGCTGAGCGGGACTTGATTTTATCCATCAGGAACTGTGAAAAAAAACAAAAACAATGTGGGCTTGGCATTTGCAATAAAAGTAATTTCTGAGGCATTACATGTTACTATATTTTGAAGAAAAAAAAATATGAAGACTGATGAATCATGAATTGTGACATAGTGGAATTTCAGCATGGTGAATAGTGAATTTTGTGCATGTCTTATGAAATGCCACTGAAGTGTGAACCAAAGCAAGTGCAAAGATACAAAGTCCAAAGTTCATGAAGTCCAGTGAATGTCAATAGTTATCCTTATGAATAATTATAATTCCATATCCAATCTCATTCAGTGTCTTATCCAAAGCCTTGTTCCATTGTCAGGCCAGTTTTATTGCTCCTAAGAAGGTGGAATCCCCATCCAGAGAAATATTTGCATGAGTACGAGGTATCAGAAGCTCCAGTCTGTCCCCAGAATCCAACTTCACTATACCTGCACATCACATGCTCAGTTACATTCATTTGTAATAATAGGTACATTATATATTTATACATATATGCATTGCACTTCTCTATGAGACATTTATATAATTTATATCACTTTAATGGCAGAACGTTGTTTTTCTTTAAATATGATATATTTGTAGTGCATATATATATATATATATATATATACACATATATTATACTTTATATATTACCTCATATTATACCTTAGTGTCCAAAAATATGTCTGTACATATATTCCGAGCTTAGGCAATATTGTATTGTTTACAGTCGTGTCGATAAAGCAATTTTGAATTTGAATTTACAATATATAATATATATTATAAAATATATAAAAATACTTTGAAAATAATGAGATTTAGAAAAGCCTGGGAAGTAAAATGTCTAGATACATTACCGTAATGAGAATTTGCACTTTGTAACTCTTTAGTAACACTGATAAAGTAGCAGGCCTTTCCACGCTCACCTCCAGTGTAGCACGTGTTGAAGTGATTGACTCGATTCATGCTCTGAATACAGCGGAACAGAACAACGTGCTGACTCTCGTCTCCTACAACGTTCTTCTTTATACGAATCACGATGTGGCCCATAGCGAACGTAGAGTCTGTGTAGTAAACCTGGGAAAAGGAGAGCTTGAAATAATGAGGAAAAAACACTGAGCACTGTGTTGGGATGTTTCAAAGAGGCCAAAAAACTCAAGAACGTGTTAAACATTCACAATTTATATACCTGACTATAGATAAAGAAGAATCCTTCCTCTTTGACTAAAATGGTGCCCTGCTCTTCCTCCAGAGCCGAGCCACGCTTCAGTCCGACTTGCCATGGGATGGCTGTGCATAATTCCAAAGCAAACTCTAACAAAATATGAACAGAGAGAGAGAGAGACCATCTTCTGAAATTAGGGGCTTCCTCAAATGCAAAAAACCTCCAAATCCAACAAAAGGCCAGACAAGGAAACGTGTCAATCGACGCTTAAATGTGAAATGAGTACTTTCTCTTGTTCTACTCACATATTGACTTAAATGTTTGCTGTTGTGTCAAATATAGAATATCATTTGATAACGGTCTAAACAGTATGATAGATTCATAAAACAATCTGAGCTGACGTGCTGCTCAAACTGCAACGATCCAACATAATCTCATTGCAGTTCATAACTATTTTATGTTTTAGCGAATTAGTGGCTAATTTGTATGAATTTGTACGATCTCATTCATATGTTTTAGTACGATCTGACAGTTATGTTTAGGGTTGGGGTTAGAGGCAGGCCTTCATACTTATTTTTTTTTTCTAAAAATTTTAAATTTTCATGAAATGTACAAAATCGCTACCTTGCAAAATTGTTACGTTTTCCCATGAGATCGGGTTGTAAGGTCAGACCAAAATAATCAGGGGATTTGAATTTGCAATGTCATGCAATCTATTCTACCACTGGGATTTCTCAGATTATATGTAGAAAAGTAGGTGTTACATCTATGCAGATTTCCTGGACACCCAACTGATGTCACTGACATGTTCACAATCACATGTGTGAAGCCACAAATTTACAGGAGGTCAGAACATGTCATTGCAGGCCAGTTCTAATAAAAAAAGCTCTTTTTAGACTGGAAATTATGTTTTGATTTCTAAAAGATACAGTGTGCTTTCATAGTACAATGAACTAGCACTAGCAAAAGCAAGGTCATAATTTATAAAATGGATCAATTGAACGTAATTTAACTTAAGTCTATGCCACTCCTCCAGTACCTTTCTGGAATGTGTTTCTCTTGTTGTTTGCCATCATCTGTAAGCAGGGCTGGGGTTCTGTGGAAGGGCAGAAGAGTTTTTTTTTTTTTCACAGAAAAAAATAAATAAAATACATACACAAGCAAAATAAAATGTAATTTGTTTACTGTGAACGTACATGTATTCTTACTAAACATTTCTTAACTGAGTATTGTCTGTAAGAGATGACAATGATCATGGTGGTGCAACTCTAATAATAAAATCATAAGGGTTTTGCATTCAGTGACTGATAAAGCAACAGGATATGCAAATGTCTAATGGTGCACTTTTGCACAATGTGCATGTTTTGTTTTTTATTTATTGAGTAGTTCTAATCTTACACCATCTTTGCTCCGCACCAAACCCACAGCACTTCTCAGTTAACACTCAAAAAAGAAAAGACGAGATGAGCATCACGGAATAAGCAGAAGTGTGGGCTTGCCTGCTTTATTTGAAGTATGACCCAGGCTCCTTTCTGACAGGACAGTATGGTCTGTTATGGTATCATCCATCTCAGTCTGCTGCAGATACTGTACACAGACAACCAGCTTATTGTGTGTGGTAGATTATAATGGCCACCTTGACCAGCATGAAAGTGCCCAAAATATATCTGCATCTAGGTTGGTCATTAGCTAAACCAGTTTAGCTATTTTTTTTCTCCCAATTAGACAAGTAGATGGGACTGGTGCTAGTTGTCACACTTTTTTTACTTTATTTTAGTGAATATTTCTTATGTCAGGAATATTTCTGGAAAGTCCATTTCTGTTTAGGGACATACCTTAAAGTCTTTTGACTACAAAAGTATTGACTAATGCCACTTATAGCAGCATATAGCTCTGCTTATAGCAGAGTTGAACCTGTTTAATAATTGATGATGAAATTTGCAACATTGACACTGTTATTGACCTGAACAAGAGTCACTGAGGAACTGCAACATTAACACTGTTAATTTACGAGTTCTCCAACAACCAATTGGACTCCGAACATTAAATTACTGAGATATAACCATTGAGACATCTTCCCGATGTCACAACTAACTGCTATTTATGCAATTCCTTCAAATTCATCACATTTACAAAAGACAGCTTTTTAGAAAAACATTTGATGTACATGTGTTGTGGTCCAAACCTCAATTCTCTCTTTGTTCTCCTCTTCTTCCTGCTGATGGGTTTGTTTTTCTGCCCCCTTCATGGGTTCCTCTAGTGTCCCGCTTTGCTCCTCTCTCTTGCGGACCACCTCGGCTCTCAAACCCTCCACCTCGGCCTGCAGGGCCAGCACATGGTACAGGGAGATCACAGACAGGGAAGAGGAGGTGATTGCAGCAATGACCAGCACCAGAAACAGCCATGGCAACCTTCTCCTTTCACCCCGACCTGGACCAACATCTTCAGCAGGCATGGTGGAAACAAACTTTTAGGAAATATGGTTATTAGTGAATCAATTTAGCCTGAATGGCATATAGACAGATTCTGAAGAAGTTTTATTTCTTTGAAGATCTCAACCCACCTCAAAACATGACTTCAATCATGCAGGATCCGCACTTACAAAAAACATCCCGTCTGCTACAATTCTCCAGCTAACAGTCTGGTTTTTGTGTCCCTTTCCTGCCCAGCTATCCACACCCACTGTATTCAACACTGCACTGCAACTGAAAGTTGCTTTGTCACCACTTTCTTTGTGGCCGTTCCGACAAACTGCGTCAAATGTGCAAAGATAAACAGTAGATAAATGAAAATGTCATGTTTGTTATCATAGAATATCAGCACAGAAGAATGTATATAAATGACGCGGACCAGTAAAACGAAAGCTATTCTTGGTATAAAATCAAAAATAACAAACAAAAAAACATCAGTTTCATTCTTTTTAAAGTGGAGTTTCCAGAGTGAAAACCAAAAACAGGAACCAGCAGCTTCAGAGTACAATTAGACTCTTGCAGGCAAGTTATCAGAAGGGTTTGCTTTCTTTATTGCATGTCACCACACAGAAAATAGAAAGTGTGATTTAATTGTATGTACATGAACAAATGATTTGAATAGAAAACCCAGAGCTCAAAACACAAATGTTGAAAGAATAAGAAAACCCTCCTTGCACATTCAGAACTGAATCTTTCCGCTCTGCTATTTACTGTAAAAAGCAAATATAAAACATGAGCAGCACTTTATATTATTTCATTCAGTTTACGAACAAGATGAAATGAGATTTCAACATACAAACTAGCCCCAGAGAATGGCCAGAACATGCCAATGCTGTGTTAGTCAAATCTAGTAAACTCTAAAGTAGTTTTTTTTCACTATTTTATAATATTTCAGCATCTTTGTTTCAAGGTTAACACTCAACCACACAGACATTCAATAAGGTATCATGGTACGTCACTTTGAGTTCAACTAAATGACACATTGCAAATAATTTTATTCTGAAAATATTTCCTATTCCGTTTAGAGGCAGTTCTTATGAATTAGGCCTATATGATCAATAACGACCATTACGAATATTTCTTTTAAAATCAAAATGTCAATAAATTGATATACAAAAGTATCTTATGTCCTGAAACCACCCAAAAGCCGATGTCATGGGAACTTTTTCTCTTGCATTGGTTGGTTCCACTTCTTACTCAATTACAACTGTCCTGTTACCACATAACTAATAAACATAAATAATACTAGACATAACTGAAGACATCTAGAGCTCAGCTGTGCTACTATACAATCTCTTAAGCACCCTTGAGAACGACAGGTGCAAAAGAGCCCGTCAAGTCCCGAAAGGTGGACTTTGGAAGCCTGGCATAACCTCTGGTTTGAAGATAGCAAAATTTGCATGCAAACTGACATAGGATCAATCTGCCTTGAAATCTGTCATCTTAAAATTCACAGGCAGTTTTCACGCATTACAACAGACGTGAGCGTAAAAGTGCGTCAGAGCTAAACGAAATGTGCTGAGCATCTAAAGCATGCAATAATTACAGACTTGGATGTGCACTGATCCAGCACTACATCATAATGGGCCAGGTTTGCAAAGTCCACCGTTCACCTTTTAATGGGTGCTTGACAGTCAACCACCAATGTGAGACTACAGAAACACAAACCTCATGTCTTTACCCCCGATTCAATACATTAAATAGTTGAAAGAATGGAAATTCTTCTGTGGAACACAAAAGGAGACATTTCAAAGAATGTGCTGGTTGCTCTTCAACTACAATGAATGAGGAAAGAATCTTTCAAGATTTTCTTTCATCTTTCAATGAGGACCAGACTGAAATTGTATTTGTTCTTCAGTGAATACATATAAACAAAATAAATAAAAATAGAGCTTCTCAGTTTGTTAGAGTTGTTTAGTTTAGCAGTCCTAAAACCTAGGAATTTTTGGAATAGTAGTCAGTGGTTAACAAATTACATACAGCCATACTTCAAATGTGATTTTTAAAGCTGTTTTGTTTTCTAAATGTGTAAATCTCAAATTAAAGTAATATTTTTTAGCAAATTTAACCTTACCGTTACCAACTTCTACAATTTGTATGTATGAAATATAAGAGGTAGGACAAACGTGACAGTCTCCTCATATAATGGTAACCGCTGACATTAATTTAGTCACGTATTTTAAACCACTATTCTAAAAAACTGACATCTACACTGAAGAGTTCAAACTAAGAAAGAAGTTCTGACCATTGTGACTAGGCAAACAACTATTTCCAATTGCGTTTGCAGGTGGTGGGGCTATTAGAATACTTATGAGAGCAGAAATTGTGGGTAAATAAAAAAGGACTCAAAGGGCATTAAATTCTTGAGGCAGGTGCATTCATACTTGATATATAAAAAACGACAAAAAAAAAAATCTGAAGGCTTAAAAAATTCATCCTTCTCTATTAAATAAAGGAAATTGTAAATAATGAATTATTGGTGTGTGATCAATGGAAAGAAAGAGCGTAGAAGTTGGGGAGAAGAGAAATAATAATAACAAAGAGAGAATAAATTGTACATTCTATCTGAGAGGGTCCAGATTTAGAGCAGTCAATAGTAGTTACTCTTCTAGATTATGGTGACGTTGGTCGTCCCCTGGGCCGTCTCTTCTCGGGCATGGCTTTTTAGAAGCTCCTTCATAAACTGCTCTAGGGCGGCAAAATAACCCTGGCACTGCCAGGTGTCATTGTGCGTACCCTCAGGAAAGATGGCGAGGTGTTTAGTCCGAGATGGCGACAGCTCGTACAGCTGTTTCATCATCACTGGAGGGATGAGTTGATCTGATAAGCCCGAAATGAAGAGAGATGGCATACGGCACAGTGCCACATGTCTATAGGACAGAAACTTGTTCTTGTAGCACCAGAGCGGTAGGTAACGCATGGGGAAGAAAGAGAACAGCGTGGCCGCCATGTGCGGGATGCTCAGGAAAGTGTTCTCCACCATGATGGCGGCCACTCGATGCGGGTTGCATGATGCCAGACGGATGGCCACCGCGCCACCCAATGAGCGGCCGAAAAGCACCACCTTGGTCTTGTCAATGTCCGGTCGGGTCATGACGTAATCCAAGGTGGCCTCTGCATCTTGGTACAGTCCCTCTTCGCTAGGTTCTCCTTCGCTTTTTCCGTAGCCTCTGTAGTCCACCAGAACCACGTTGGCCTTCAGGTTGACCAGCATGAGCAATGCGTTTGGGACGCGGTGGCCGATGTTCCCCGCATTGCCGTGGAAATATAAAATGGTGGGAGCAGAGGCGGAGTTTTCGGCAGTGTAACGGAGCAGGATGAGGTTGAGCCGCACACCGTCTTTGGTGCGGATGTACACGTTCTCGTGGGGGATTGCCGCCGGCATGGGGACGTAAAGGCGCGATGATGAGGGCTGGTCGGGAAAGTAGAGCAGCACATCCTGGAACTTGTACAGGATGCCAGCCACAGAGGCCAGGATGAGTCCCAGCAGTGTGAAGCCTCCGTACAGGTGGAAGGTCAGAATGAGGGCCAGCAGGGAGACACGGCAGACTGCCCAGGACCAGGTGCACACTGTCAGCAAACACGCCTCCAGTGCCCCCCATAACCTCCATGGCTTCTCCATGACAACCGGGATGACAACAGTCTCCGAACTCACTTCAGGTGTAATCTGGGGAAACACAGAAGGTAGGTTTGTAGGGTGGGGCGGTGTCATTATATTTTAGAGACGTACAATTTTTTTCCAAGAATGCCAAAAATCTAACTTGATTGTAGTAAATGCTGCATTATTTTAAACAGTATTATATTAAAATGTAATTTAAAAAATATTTCAGTTAAAAAAAAAATATTTAAAAATGAAGATATACTACTTCAATGGCAAGTGTTTCTTCCTATTTTCCCCTCTTATGGTAAGACATGGCAGGCCAAATCAATGGTCATAACTGGCCAACTTTGACCCCGAAATGAGGACAAATTTGTGAAGTCAACGTGAATTGCCATTCACAATGTATTTCACTTCCATAATTTCACATATGTGCGAAAGGAAATGTAGAGTAGAAACTAATTTATCCATCAGTAATTGATTGGATCACGAAAAGTGGGCGTTACCATAATGGAGCCAGACTGAGTATGATTTAGCTAAAAGTAAACTTCAACAGCTGTTAGATATAGGGATGCACCGAATGTTCGGCAACCGAAATTATTTGGCTGAAAATAGCAAAAAAATCTCTTTCGGTGTTCGGCCAAATAACCGTAAAGGCCGAATAATATGTACCGAACAATTACTAACGCGATCAAATAGAGGCACTCACTAATGCAGCAAACATGTCGGCAGTGTTAAAGTATTTAAAACTATCAGAGAAAGACGCAGAAATCATTACAAGCACGAAGCACCGACAGCAAAAGACTGTTTAGTGCTGCATCACGTCTCCGATGAGAAGAAGAGATGGCTAATGCTGGTGGTTAGGCTACTGTATGATGATTGAAATCGCCTCAAACGATTAGTAAATAAACTGCAGAATGTTATATTTTCTAATGCACGCACGAATTGCATGTATTTCTGCCAGGGTTCAAAGTCCAAAGCGCGAGGAAAATCTGTGCTAAAACTGTGTTAATCGTCAGTTGCTCAGTAACATTTTTGTGAATTTTTTTAAAGGCATGTGGCAATGTGATACGTGCAACAAACATCTTCCCAAATTCGTAATGAATTCATAAATCTGCATGCTGTTATCAACAAAAAGAAGCACTGAGATCTTCCTGCGGGTTTCTGCCAAAATAAAAGCCGAGAAAAAGCAACAACTCCATCAACATTCATAAATAATAGTATTGTAATTTTACTGTTGTTCTGTAAAATGAAATAGAAAAGCAAGACAATAATGATAATAATAATTATCCTACAACAGCTCTATTAATACATTTATTATAACATTCACACACAGGCTATTTTACTAACTTATTAATTTTAAGTTAAATTTTGCTTTGATGGTATAATGTCTGCTAGAATGTTAAAAAATGTTCAGTCAGTGTTAAGTAAATATTTTTAAATTGTTGTTTTGTAATTTATTTTTTATTTGAAAGGCAGGACAAAGCAGTAAAAAGCACATTTTGGCTATTTAATTTATGCAATGGTGAAAAAAAAAATGGCAAAATGGGGGAAAAAATAATATTATCCAATAGCCTGTAAGGGACTAAGTAATGTCAGCAGTAAAGGAAAGTCATTACAGAGGAAGATCAAAGCTTTTAAGATTGGATTACAGATTATGAACAGAAGCATTTTTTTCTTATAAATAATGTGCACATATGAATAATTTACAATGAAGTATGCTTGTTTCTAAATCTTTAATCCAACTGTAAGAACTTGATCTTCTTCTAAAATTACTTTTCTTCTTGTTACATCCATCCCTATGTGACATTAGGAGGTGTTGTTTGTTTCCGTGCTGTTTTTCTGCCGCTCTCCGTTTTACTTTTGTTTTGGCAGGGCGTGCTGATTGGTGCACAGGCACGGCGCCAGAATTTTTTCTCTACCGGTGCTAAGGGGGGGCTAGACCAATATGTGGGGGTGCTAAGAAAATAAATGATATTGATGACGTCAGAGTAAACCGGGGCTATTCAAAATTCTGACGGGGCTATAGCCCCCCCTAGCCCCGGTGTAGCGCCGTCACTGTTGGTACAGTGGGGAAAATAATTACTTGATCCCCTGCTGATTCTGTAAGTTTGACCACTTACAAAAAAAATAAGGGTCTATAATTTTTATGGTAGGTTTATTTTAACGGATAGAGACAGAATATCAACAAAAAAATACAGAAAAAGCACGTTATATAAAGGTTATAAATTGACTTGCATTTCAGTAAGTAAAATAAGTATTTGATCCCCTACCAACCAGCAAGAATTCTGGCTCCCACAGATTGGTTACGTGCCCAAGTGGAACACAGATTAGTCCTGTCACTTTAAGAAATTA
>NW_015536578.1:976658-1011255 GCF_001515605.1 Sinocyclocheilus anshuiensis
GATTTAGAGAGGATCTGTAAAGAGGAGTGGATCAAAATCCCTCCTGAGATGTGTGCAAACCTGGTGACCAACTACAAGACACGTCTTACCTCTGTGCTTGCCAACAAGAGTTTCTCCACCAAGTTTTGCTTGGGGATCAAATACTTATTTGACTCACTGAAATGCAAATCAATTTATAACCTTTGAACAGTGTTTTTTTTTTCTGGATTTTTTGCTTGATATTCTCTCTATCCGTTAAAATAAACCTACCATAAAAATTATAGACCCTTCATTTCTTTGTAAGTGGGCAAACTTACAAAATCAGTAGGGGATCAAATAATTATTTTCCCCACTGTACATGCCACTGTCAATCATCGTCAAGGGCTGAGTCCAGTGTGCTGATGTCAGGAGGTGCTTTGCCAATGATTCGTTGCTGGAATCCTGAGAACTTATCAAGTGGGCATATCTGCGTTCATATGGAGGCTTGCCACCATGCTACTCTGTTAATTAATTGTGTTTATTCTGCTTGCTTTGTTTTGAGTTATCATCAGAGTGTTACTGCAGTCACTTTTAACAAGCTTAACCTTTTCCTTTCCTTCATTTGTGATTATTATCGTTGTGTTTGTGTTGGCTGAAGGAAAAGCGATAGGTAAGTTATGTCACGTGACATACATTGTGCACACTTACACTAGGCTAGGGACACGTGCCACCTGCTATATTTTTTGTTTGTTTGTAGTTGGTGTAGGACAGTTACGGCGTCACAGACATTGTAGATTTTGTTTGTTTGTTTTGTTTCTACATTTTTATTTTTTGTTAGATAGTTTAAGGCAAGAAGGGGTTAGAAAGATTTGGTTTGCCTTTGTTCTTTTTTCTTTAGCACTGTCCAATGTCCCCTTTCCTACCCACATCTGTGGTGTTTTTGTTATTATTTGTATACATTTCTTCTTCTTCTTTTTTTTTGTCTATATATTCACAGTTTCTGAATGTTTTATTTCCCCCTCCCAGTGTTGTATAGTGTGTTTTGCCTTATGGTGGACTAATGCTGCCCTATATATATATATATATATATGTGTACACTTTCTATATAACTTGACTATTTCACAACAACTTTGAACGAGGTGCATTCAATCAGAAAAAGTTGGAAATATTTGTTTTAGAATTTAAACTATTTTACTTTCACTTATTTTCCTAATGGAAATTTCCAAAAAGAAAGAGAAAATAATCAAATTAGATAGAGTGCTTATCTAAGTACTTAATTCACTGGATTATCAAAAAAAACAAACAAAAAAAAACTAAACAGGCATTAACACATGGTTATGTAATACATAAGCAATTTTTTTGTTATCTATATTGCAATATATACAGTTGCCACTATATACAATTACTTACTGTGATATAGGATTTTGGTCACATCTCCTAGCCCTACAATGGCCTTACTGAAATACCATGGTATTACCCTCTGATACCATCACTGTACCGTGGTATCACCACAGTTCTTTTTGCAGAAGCAGACAGTAGGTGCACATATACATTGAGTCATCTAAACACACAGAGATACATTCTTTAAGGTATTATCTGATGACACAACAGAGTGCTGTCTGGAGCCCTCAATGTGTTAAGGGACCAAGTCCAGTCTTGACCAATCAATTACACTGGAATGCAGATGAGGATAAGTGTTCACTCATTCATCTATACTGCACAAAGAAACATTTAGGCTAGAGTTCCCAAAACGAGCTGTTTTCCCAGATCGCCATGCAATGTAATAAAAAACAGAAGCTTTACCACGACCTGACCCCAATATCAAAGCATACAGTAAAACACTGCCAGCAGATCCGCACTAAACCCCGCGCATGTTGTTTTTCATCCAGCTGTTGTTATCGTGAGAGAGAAAACACCCTGAAGTCCAAACCCAGCTGACACGAACCATAAACGCACCGACAGATGACAGATTGATGTTGACAGCAGCTTTTCCCCTCTGGACTTCATGTACTGCACAGCTAACTTAATACAGCTGCTAGCCATGTCCACCACACATCTGCTAACAGTCTGATACAAAACTACTCACATCTATCGCATTCTTCAGCGGCACATCTTCAGAGAGCTGAGCTTACGAGCAGGTGAAACGTTCATCTATACGAGCATCCCGTGAAATTACAGCTCATCCACTGTAGCTAGCAGCAAATCTGGCCGGACTGCTGCTGAACGCTGGTGTCGCTTCTAGAAAGTTCCGGGCGAAAACAGCGGAACCTTCTGCTGACGGTACTGCCAGTTCAATGTCCGTATTTACAAATGTTTATAATTGTAATTGTTACAAATAGCTTATGTATTCAGTAACATCGCTATGGATAAATTGTATACATTTATA
Source organism: Sinocyclocheilus anshuiensis (assembly GCF_001515605.1). Lineage (NCBI taxonomy): Eukaryota > Metazoa > Chordata > Actinopteri > Cypriniformes > Cyprinidae > Sinocyclocheilus > Sinocyclocheilus anshuiensis. Next base: position 979,003 of record NW_015536578.1, read on the forward strand.
CAATTAAAACATATGTGACAACTTGCGGAAATTAAAATCTGGCAACTTTCCCCATGTGATATTTATGGAAAATACCTCTTGGTAGGCAATCCTTCAGTGTAGCTGACTCGTCTGTGAATGTTTGTTAGTCTATTGTGTTAAAAAGTAAAACAGCATGATGATATTAGATGGCAGTGGTGTAGTGGTGCCTTGAGAAGTGGGTACTTAATTTATGCCCCCATCCCAGCAAAGGATGTGTTATAAACAGTGACATGTAAAACTAGTCTTTCTCATTTAGTTCACCCCAAACCAGTAGTATTTGCACACTGTCACTTAACTTCTGCTGCTTGTTTGAATTCATGGAGTAAGGATCATTATTAAATTAATATTAGCCACAGAAGAGGTGCAGATTTTGCAATAATTCAAACAAACAAACAAATAAATAAAAACAATTAACATTTTGTCAGAACCTCTAGTAAATTACATTTTTTTGTTTAGTTGTCTGTTCAGAATAGTGGGAGAATCATGATCTCTATTTGAAACAAACAAAATCATGATTCTCAGTTAATCCAGAATTGTGCAGCTCGGGTTTCCAGTGTGACTGACTGTTTCTCTTATACAGTGATGGGCAACTGGTGATTTCGAGCCCTGACACAGGAGCGGAGCCATAATTTCAGAAGTGAGTTTTTCTAATTGACAGGTTTTTTTTATTATTATTATTATTATTATTATTATTTTCCTATCTATTATTAATTGGCTGAGAAATCAAATACACTGCTGGACAATAATCTCTTATACAGTGATGGGCATCTGGTGATTTCGAGCCCTGACACAGGAGCGGAGCCATAATTTCAGAAGTGAGTTTTTCTAATTGACAGGTTTTTATTATTATTATTATTATTATTATTATTTTCCTATCTATTACTTTTAATTGGCTGAGAAATCAAATACACTGCTGGACAATAATTTGTATTCTATAATATTGTCCTAATGAAGATTTGAATGGTTTGTTTATACTACAAACACTTTTTCCATCTTTAGCACAGAATAAGGCAGAAGATATATTTTATTATTTCTATCCACCTTATTTTTCCCGTAAGTGTGGACGCAGCCATTTGTAAATTTTTTGGGTCTGGCTTCTGGTATCATGTGCTTCCAGCTATTTTAGCTGTACAAAACAGCTCGTTGTGCTGCTTGATATTGCAAACTGGTGTGTCATATTATTTTAATGTATTGTCTTAATTATGAACACACTGGTTTATAGTGAAAACAGTTTTACGGTTTACTGCACTTTATTCTTCTCGCGGAGCCATAATTTCAGAAGTGAGTTTTTCTAATTGACAGGTTTTTATTATTATTATTATTATTATTATTATTTTCCTATCTATTACTTTTAATTGGCTGAGAAATCAAATACACTGCTGGACAATAATTTGTATTCTATAATATCGTCCTAATGAAGATTTGAATGGTTTGTTTATACTACAAACACTTTTTCCATCTTTAGCACAGAATAAGGCAGAAGATATATTTTATTATTTCTATCCACCTTATTTTTCCCATAAGTGTGGACGCAGCCATTTGTAAATTTTTTGGGTCTGGCTTCTGGTATCATCTGCTTCCAGCTATTTTAGCTGTACAAAACAGCTCGTTGTGCTGCTTGATATTGCAAACTGGTGTGTCATATTATTTTAATGTATTGTCTTAATTATGAACACACTGGTTTATAGTGAAAACAGTTTTACGGTTTACTGCACTTTATTCTTCTCAATATTTCCCTACAGCGGCTAATGAAGTGGAAGTCTTGCACATTCACAGAAAACAACTTACTTCTGCATTGAAAAATAAGGTGGATAGCCAACTCTAATAAATGCTAGGTTATAGCACTGAATTATTCAGATGCTTTTTTTATTACCTGGAGATCACTTGAAAAACACACATAAACCATATATTGTTGCAATCGTATGTTTAATGTCTTCACGTTTCATCAGTCAAAATGTTTCTTTTTATTCAGTTTAGCTACACCTGAGATTACTTTGATTACAGCGATAGCTGGATGCCTTTATCAATATTAGGGAATTCCTGGCAAATCATAATTACTTCTATGAGGCTGTTTTGGACTTTCCGTGTGACAGTATGAATGAAACATACACTGCATGAGAGTGTTTACGCCTCTGTCTGGATCGCATCACTGTCTTTACTGGGTGTTTTTAGGGCATACTTGCATTTATTCACATGCGATTGGATTAGCTACTCACGTGCTGGACTGTCATGGTTTTGGCTATGCAGGACACTACTGAACGATGCGCATCAGAGAGCAATTAGAAGTGGGTATACGCAATGCTGACTGATAAAGAAGTGCGTATATGCCGTATACCTGCGTATACCCTGCACTACACCACTGTTAGATGGTATTTTAATTTTGAGAACAGAAATGACAAAATCAACTAATTTAACAGTGTGTTGAAGTGCTTTAAAAAGTGTTAAGACATAAATTGTATTTTGGTGAAGAGTCATCTGAATGGTTTACAGTGCACCCACATGAGATGAAGACTGTACTCATAATAGTCTTCAATAAAAAGTGTTTTAATTGTATATGGTACAGGTCGGCCCCTTAATATAGCTTACATTATACCTACGTCCTCTGTCATCCACTAGAACGCCACTCTCTCGTGAACGTGCATACGACAGTTAGTGGAAGCTAGAGATTACGATATGTAAAGTTTTAAATATGGATATTTTTCTTACACAAGCACATCGCTTCCCTTCAAAAGGCCTTTATTAACCCCAGGAGCCGTGTGGAGTGCTTTTTATGATGGATGGACACACTCTTTTGGGCTTCAAAATCTCGATCACCATTCACTGCCATTATAAAGCTTAGAAGAGCCAGGATATGTTTTAATACAACTCCTATTGCATTCGTCTGAAAGAAGAAAAGCATATACACCTAACTTGAGGGTGAGTAAATTATGGGGTCATTTTCATTTTTGGATGAACTATCCCTTTAAAGTAACTGGAATCTTACCTGAAAACTATTACTGTGCTATTGCCCTTGTCGCAACTTTCCTGGGTGACAGCTAGCCTAGGTCTAGGGCTCTCCCTACCACACACCATGCCGGGTGTATTTTCTATTATATTTAAGTACATGTTCAAAAAGGTGAATAAAATGCATTTCCTGATAATACATCTGAATATGTGGCAGCTCACTGTCATCAAATAAATAAATAAATAAAAATGTAATAAATAAATAAAGTATGCATTCCTATATTGCAGTATAGGAGCAATATTTTTTAATATATATAATATATTGTATTATAAACTATAATAATATACATAAAATATAGCTGCATTTCATAAAATGCATTTACTTTACATTCAATGATTTTTCCTTTGATCTTTCATATTTTGCATGTTTATTTTTCCTCACACACATCACAATGGAATAGTAGTCAAAGTGATAATTTGAATACACAAATAATACAAGTGTATGACATCTGATCTAGCGGAAAAATTCATATAAGCTTTGCATGAATGCTCAGCTACTTTAAAGAGAGACTGAGATATTGACTGACCTAATTGGCAGTGCTGGTACTGCATTGAAGAAAATCTTGTCTTGTGATCAGTCTTTTTAAAATTAAATTTTACTTCTGTGTAAAATTTCAGGCTACTACTCATGATGGTCCCAGAACAGACTTTACTCACATAACATTGACATAAATCTATCACTGACTGCTCTTCTCAGTCAGGAATTAGTTCCATATTACACTGTGATTACTGAGAGAGATCACTGCTCAGTCTTGGATATTTGCTTTAATAATGTTATAGGTAAATGTCTGTGCAAATCTACGCTCAAACAGGCATAACCTGCTGTGAGGTCCACTTCTGTGTCAGCTTATAGGACTGTTGGCTTTACTTTTGTTCTTTCAACATGACTGCTTTCAACATGACTGCCAGTCTGGTTGATCAGGTTTGTCCTGTAAACCTGTATAGCTACTAAACAGGTCACTTCAGACAGATAAGCATGCGTACCTCTTTTTTTAAGTAATTACACCATCATCATATTTGCTGAATGAATTCCAACACTTGTTACTAATTTTGAAGTGCTGATTCCAAAAAATAAAAATAAAAAATGTTTTGCTGTAGCATGACACACTTTCTAAAACAAATATTATGAATTTTGTAGCATTTTTGCTTTCAACAATAATTTGTAATGTGAAGAAGTCTTAAATGATCCCTTAATCACCAGAAAATATTAGGCATTTCAGCAGAATTTCTTTTCAAGATGCAATGCTGTGTCATATGTAAAATATCCATAATTATATCAAAATATATTTGTTTTAATAGTTATTATTTTACATGCAGCTAAGTATGACACTTATGGGATGATTTCCCATAAAATAATGGTTTGCAACCTCTTTTGACCGAAAAAGTCACTTTGTCTGACTGACCACACACTCCAAATGAAGAAGCAACCAGTCACAATGAACAGACGATATTTGTTATTTCATCAGAACACAACTTTAATCATTTTAGCAGTATAATCATACCTTCGAAAAGATCATAACTTGTGAGATTGTTTTATAAATTATTTAATCAAAGTTGCTTGTAAAAAAATTAAATAGGTTACTGAACTAAATTATCTGTAATATTACAATATACCGGTAGTATATAATATTTTTTTTTTCAGTAGTCATAGTCATAATGTTATCTCTATATGCCGTTAAACCTTCACATTTTTATTCTTAAAGTCATTGCTTTGCACATACCATCACACACAGCATCACAGCCTGCAGGTGCCGAGGTTGTGACCAAGAGGACAGTTCTTGTGATGAAACCACTCCACTCTCAGTATCCATCTCAGCACAAACCAACCAATGATCTCTGACACTTACAAAAGAGGATTTAAAAAAGGACACCAACTCAGAACACAAGGAAACCTCCAAATCAAACAGAGACACACATTTTTTTAGCATTCTCGTAACGTATTTACAACAGAAAAACAACTGAGGTCGAGGGCTGCATAGGTCCACAGGATTCAGAAAATAAAGTATTTCTGCTTGCTAAGTGATTACGCAGTGTGGAATACTACTTACTCAACTGGATCAGGATTTGGAAATGACCATAAAACATGTGCAAGCATAAAATACATCTTATACTAGGTTTGGTGGTGTTTAGCGATATTAGCAGGCATCTGTTACATTCAATCTCGTTGGTCGCTGAGACAAACTGTATGGTGATTGAATCCCAACAAACACAGAGAAACATGTTACAAATGTGACAAATCTGAGCAACCACAATGCCGCTCTCCGTTTAGGAATATGTTTTAGTCAACACTTTGTGAATGGTGTCGTCTGAAGTACGTTTAGTGACTGATTCAACACTTATTGCATTAAACCAAATATTTACGAGGCAAACCAAATGATTATATTGACATGAGTGTTGAAACTGACGTAACTCGAAATCCTTCCTGACTTGTAGAGTGTCACCAAGTACATACACAAAGGATTTCCAAGTAAACAAGCTGTATGTATGTATGTTGTATACTTCTTAGCAAATTAATAATAGTGCTACGCCATTGCCATTAGCCCACCGCTCTCTAACTCATCTCTTATCCATCCTTCCTACACCGTCAGGCCCAGCTGGAGAGGCTGAATTAGTTTTGTTTGGAGGGAATCATTTCTGATCCGTCTGCTGTTCCAGAGCAGGTGATCCGAGCTGAATGTCCAGGGTTATAAACCAACTAATAAGCTCTCGAGAGGGTATACTGTATCTCTCATTGCTTTCCTATAAGTATTCATTAGCGAAGTCCTCAGCACAGAATGCCGGACTGGCCTTTTATATCTCAAATGGGCCCATTGTGCCGTGCCATATGGTCAAAATTTCCTGGTCAGGCTATTTTAACTGAAGCACATCATAAGCGTGACATAGCATTGTGTACATATAGCACTAGTTATGGTGTTTCTGGTAACATATTGGTTTAATATGAAATAAATTAATGTATTAATAAAAAAAAAAAGATGACCAATGTTTTTTTTTTTTTCTCTAGATAGGAGAAATGACAATATGGGCCTAAAGGCAATAAATCAGAGCTCTATTGGTAAGGATATTACATTATTAAATCTTATTATCATTATTAAATCTTATTATCAGATGATTGATAAAACTCAGCTAGCCAAAATTCACAAAAATAGCCAAGCTTTTAGCATTCTGAGTACATTTAGTTGACAATTCTGAAATTTAAAAACAGTGGAATAAAAGGAGCTTCTCTCAGCATTTGACCAGTCAGGTCAAATGCCTTTTTTTTATCAGCTAATCTGAACTGCATTAGCAGTCTATTTCAGAAAACAAAAAAATCATTTTGTGTTTCTGACACCTCAAAAGGTCACAGCTAATGGTAGTTTAAACAGCAAAAGGGCAAATGGATTGATTTGTTCTATTAAAATCAAAGTTATTAAATTTGCCTCAGAGTCAATATTTAGAGTTTAATGGTATTGCATGTGATGGTCAGGGGTGATTCCAGGATTTTCATTTTAGGGGGGCTCAGCCCCCAATGAGGGTATAATATATATATATATATATATAATGGCAACATCGTTTTATAAAGTATATGCGTTCATATGTGCTTCAGTGCTTCATTTTCACTGGAGGAAACCTGTGGCTTGATGAGGGGTGAACGCAGCGAAAACTTAGGCTACAGTAGATGGGGAACCGATTGCTCCCCCATGATATTTAGTAAGCTGTATTTATGACAAAGAACTGCACAGATGCAGATATTATAACAATCTATTGATAAACACACACCTTGTCCTCTATTTCTCGCTCTGTGCCGCTGCGGTCTGCGGATTGAAAAAGAACGTGCTGAAAGATTGTCGAAGTCTTCCGCCGTTTTCATATGACGTTTAAAGGGGACTGAGGCGATCACGAATTCGTGTACAGTTTATGGAACTAATTGCAAAATTTTAGGGGGGCTAAGTAGTCATTTGGCCTAGCGACGCCCATGGTGATGGTAATACACATTAAGAGAAAATCAGCTTTTCAAATGTAGTCTAAAGGTGCGGTCACATTGGCAAAACTTAACAAAATTTCGCAGACAGAGGTCTAGCAATGCATTTAGCACTGTTTAATCAGAGGTCACTTCCAAACAAAGTAGCTTAATATTGGTAAATGCAATGAATTTGCATGTTCAATGTGTAATAAATCTAAACACGATGCAAATTTCAATACAAATTTACATTTGTACGTATTTACGTGTCTGTCAAACCTGAATCCGATGCAAATTTTGCCTAGGAAAAATTTTTCCCTTCAAGCGAAATTCCAGATTGGACTAATTGACTACATTTTACCCATAGAATCTTACCGTACATGTGACCACACCTTAATGCAGACAATCTACAGATATGTACAGGGAGGGAATAAAAGTACATGGAACGTGTGTGTGCGCCATTTTATTTCTATGGCATGCGTTATGCTAGCCTGCTTTACACAATTGAAATGTGGCTCTTTTGTTTTTAGTTCACATACTTAGCCTTAAAGCTATCTGTGACTGATATATGTCATATGTATGAATGTGAATCGACCATTAACGACGATTAGTCATGTCCCATGAGATGGAAACACAGGTGTGTGAGGCCTGCCATTTTAACAGGTTCACACTGAGGCTGTCTAGAGAACTTAGTTAAACTCAAGGCTTCGTTTTGTGTTTGTGTCACAGCGACACAACCTCATTAGAGCATACCTGTAGAAAACAAAGAAAAACTAAACATAAAATAATATATCAGCCCTTAACTTTGCCTTTCCTCCACACAAAGAACCAGATTCCTCAGCCCAGCCACCTGAGACGGGCCTTCATTCTTCTATCAGGAGCTTCTTGATTGAGCTCCTCAATTTCCTGTTGATGTGACTATCTTAAGGTTTGCAACAAATTAACATCATTTTCACTGAGTTATTCATGCCACATGAATCTCTACATGCAGGAGTGTTTGAATGTGTGTGGATGATGGGTAAGCCCTTTACTGTAATAAAGAACGATGGATCCTCTCTGTGTGACTGGGGTAATATGTCTCGTAAGCTCTGATTGGCTGGGTTCATGCTGCCAAATAGCAATTTGGATGGTACTCAGAGTGAGAGCTTGTTTTCAGATTGTTTGGGTTTATTTCTTTAAAACTTTAGCAGGATAGTCTAAACTCTGGTTCTAACATGCATTTACAGAATATAGGGTAGAGAATATAATATCTTAATATAATATATAAAACACTAATGATGCTAAAACAGATTTGTGGACGTCATTTTGCAAATTGAGGGAATAAACAGAAGTCTGGATAATGTCTAACATCCCAACAAAGACCGTTTCAGTCGAGCACTTAAGCAAAGAAGGGACATTAATGTACCCAGACCTCCAAAGCTACTGACCTGACCTCACAGGAAATGACATCATACCAACAACAGAAATATCAGGCTACCTTAATAAGGTTACAGGATCTTAATGGGAGAATCTGAGTTTGAACCTGGGCTTTTTGTCGGGTGTCTTGGTATTTGTCTAGGCAGATTTGTCAATGGATAAACTGCAATAGATACCCTCGTAATGAATAGAGCAGCATTCAGAGAGTTTGTGATTACGAAGAGAAACGAGAAGAACATCTAAGTTGACACACGGATGCAAGCACAGGCACACATGCACACACACTCATCCATTCGCTCACATAGACACGCACTCAGTCTTGAATATTCACTTGGATATTGTACATTTAACTCATCCGTCTCTGCCAATCCTTCCTGCACAAAGACCCAAATGAAACGAAAAGAAACATGAATTAGATCCTGTAGCCATCTAGTGCAACAGAAATCCAAACCATAGACACAGTGTAAAAAACATGGTGCGAGAGAACACTATCCCCCGAGAAGCCTCTTTCAACAAAGGCTACGGTGTTGTCCCTTGTTCTTGTTGCTTGATTGGATTTGTCCAGTGTTTGTTTAGCTTCGTCAGTTTGCTTGGTTTGTTTTGATTGCATGTCCTCAGTCTCAGTCCCAGCAAGTTCCCCACGGTCCATCACGTCGCTGGAATCGGCACTGTAACCGTGTCGGTACTAAGTGGCTATTCCGTCATTCCTCGTTGGAGGAGCTGGAGGTGAGGTTGAACCCAGTGGGATTGTGGGATGCTGTGAGAGTGGCAACAGTATGAAGGAGGACGAGGACCAGCAGGCAGAGTTTGAGTCTGCTGTTGCACAGTCTAGAGGCCGCTGACGAGGTCAGGGATGTCCCGTGCTGACACGACGGGTGAGTTCTTTTGAGAGTGCCTTTGGAGCTGTTGTCCGCCCTGCTGTCCCATCGGACATCGCAGCACTCTGTCTCTGTGTCTGAGGGGTTGTCCTCTTGGAGCCCTGGGCCGGCAAAAGACATAAGTTAAGGGTGATGATAAATGTTCACTACTAAGTAAAAAACCTTTCAAAATCTCTTTCTTGTAAAATGTACTAATTGTTCATGTTGTTTTTGTATGGTTTGGAAAATCTTTAGGTATGGGTTGGATTAAGGGATCTGAAATATGGTTATGCAGAATAAGGCATTAATATGTGCTAATAAACAATATGCTAGTAATACACATGCAAATAAGCAACTAGTTAATAGTGAGAATTGGTCCCTATTGGTCTTAATGACTAATTTTGGAAGTTTTTAAATATATTTTTCAATAATTTTTTTCTTTACAAATCATGAATTATTAATTGTGAGTGTACACATCTTAATTAATTTTAGAAAAAAATGTAAATGTATTTTTCAAGGTATTTTTTCTTCATAAATCTTACATTTTTAATTGTGAGTGTACACATCTTAGTGATTAGTTTTATTTAAAAATGTAAATCTATTTTTCAGTGTAAAACTTTTTTCTCTTTACAATTTTTTTAACTGCGAGTGTACAAATATTAACAATTAATTTAGGAAAAAAGTTTTCGATTACTTTTTAAGGTAATTTTTTTCTTTACAAATCATGAATTATTAATTTTGAGTGTACACATCTTGATTATTTTAGAACAAAAAATCCTTTTTTTTTTCAAAGCATGAATTATTAATTGTGAGTGTACACATTAATGTGTAAATTTGAAAAAAAAAAAGAAAAAGTTTTGTAATCTGCTTTTCAAGGTGACACGACATGACATTCTACACTCTAAACTAACCTTATCTTGTCATAAATAGGTCAAATTATGTGATATTTTAAGAGACTTGTTGACCTTGACACAATCATGCATATGATATTATTGCTTATGTTTTTTGATTACTTTCTCCTACTTCTGCATGTTGGTGTGATCACCTGGCTTTGTTGATATTAAAGGGATAGTTCACCCAAAAATTAAAATTCAGCATTCATTTGCACAGCCATGTCGTTCCAAACCCATATGACTTTCATCCTTCTGTGTAACATAAAGAAAGATATTTTGAAGAATGTTGGTAACCAAACCGTTTCAGTTTCCATTGACTTCCACTGCTTTGTTTTTGTTTAAAAGTCAATGGGAACCACAAATGTTTGGTTACCAACATTTTTCAAAATATTTTTTATGTTCAGCAGAAGAGAGAAACTCATACAGGTTTTGAATGACACCAGGATTCAGAACTATCCCTTTAATCAGCAATTCAATGTAATTGCTAAAATAGATGGATGGATGTATATAGATAGACGAGGGAAAGAAGAGGGAAGAACTGTACTTCCAGTTTCAGCCACAAGGTGGCAACAGAGACCAAGTGTCTACTCAAATCAGCAACGCCAATGGAAAATGCTGCCTACTCGGGCAATAGATGGTCCAAATCCAATGTTTGCATAACATCCTGTCTACTGTGATGCCTTCATTTGGTTGTATCCTTCGCTGTCTATGACATCCCACATTTCTGTGTGTGTGGTTGGGTGGTTAGTAAAAGGAATGAAAATGCCATTTTGTCATTGGTTTGTCAATTTATGACTTAATTTCTACTGAGAAATAACCACTGTAGTCATTATATGTCTCCAAAGTTCATGTGAATTTATTCTATTCCATCAGACGTGACATTTTGGTGCAGTGTAAGCCGTTCTGAAATCAGTTCTCTTAAAAGGTGACCTCATACCAAAACACTGTCTACCTCAATGACAATGAAAAAATGTGTTGCTGATATTGCTGTAGTCCCTTCCTCTTTCGTATGTGTATGTACATATGTGTATGCATGTATGTATGTATATATATATATATATATATATATATGTATATAAAAACATATTTCTTTTTTATTGTTTTTTTCCCAAATTGTTTGTTTAAATGTTATTTTATTCTATATAACTTTAGTATATTTTATATGGACTAGTTATGTTAACAGATAACTTTTTTTTTTGAATATGTGAAATACACACTAAAGACAGGTAACAACCTTTATAAATATAACATAAAAACAGTTTTAAAAAGTTATTTTATTTTATTCTATTTTATTTATTTAATCTAGTTTTATTTCCTGTTTAATTCATTGACAGCCTGGGCAGTGAAGCAGTTGCCATTATTGGTTTCGGTCACAGCTAATGATTCAGTCCTCTCAAGAAGAGGAAACCACTGGTGATTTGTTTGTATGAGAAAAGGTCAAAGTGCCCACCTGTGCATATAAAACTGGGGCTTCCTCCGTAGATGAGCTCATCATTGTCAGGCAATATGAAGGGACACCTCTGCTGGACCTCCAGGCAGTACTTCCTGCAGGGGATCCTGTTGCTGCAGTGCATCTGTGTGGTGTGGAAGAACTGGGCACAGAGCCAGTGTTTGTAGACAGTCTGTGCAGAGAGAAAAGTACAGAAGGAGAGCTGTTAGTGCTTCAGTCTGGGCATCCATTGCAATTGATTACATCATCAGTAACACGGTAACAGTCATCGCTTAGGCTTTCCCACCTATGTATCTTGGCAACCTTGCAGCCTTCTTCCTCTTCATCATTTTATCTGTCACTTACAGAATCAAACGTTGCTCCATTGTTTTATGTTGCATTATGTATATTTTATGTACACAGATCTTATGCATATATAAAACCAGATTCAGCATCACTGTCTATTAGTATTAATAGGCTGAAAACCTTTCATTTACAAACACCATGCTCTCACTGCTCTCTAACTCTATACTCTTAGTCTTACCTCACTGGATTATATTTTTCTTCCTTCAAAGGAATTTTAGGAGAAACATCTAAGAATGTGCTATATTTTTGTTAAAATATATGTTTGTATCACAGCTTAATGTACAGATAAAACATGTATGTATATATATATATATATATATATATATATATTATATTATGTTATATATAATATATAATTATATATCATTCATAGGCTGATTTCACAGTGTAAACACTTTGTCCCTATGCAAAAATATTGCTGTTTTCTTTTTGAGTATCCATACTAGTAACTTGCAGCTTAACTACCATAGTACAATGCATTGTTGGAGAAATTAACTATTCACAACTGTTTCCCGAAACCCTAGTTACTTTGTCGCACCTCCATCATTTGAACCACATTAGTTCAAAAAACAAAAAAAAAACAAAAAAAAGAGTTAATGTCAGAATATTGCTGTTATGGTTAGTTAGGGTTTGTTTAATTTCCAGATGTTTGATTAAATCAAAGGTTCCCTCACAATGCACACTCCGGGTTCCCCGGGTACTATTCGCACATAAGTACTCTTCAAAAATGGCACTTTTATTCTTATGACAAACTAAAAGATGTAGAATGAAATGTGTATGCATGTTAAAAGAAATATATAGGCTGTATTGCATGTTAGCTTGCTTGTTTTGCTCAATAACATGATCTATTTAAGTTCACATGTGGTTAGAAGCATAGTTTATACATAGTCATTTCACATAATTTTGCGATAATGAATGCTTTAGGGAAATGCCCGATGCATGCAACACTGGCTCAACCAATATTGTGTAGAGGTTGTTCAACAGGGCTCTGTTTGTGGCCCGTTATACATTTGTAACACCACGGCAGGCATTAAATTGGATAAATAACCATGTAAACAAGCAGTTTTGTTTTGTTTAGAACCAAAACCTCCACTTTTTCTCATGGACAAACAAAAACGTGCCCAGTCAAACAAGAGGAAAACATCAAATTAAACCCATTTGCTTTGACAGTTTCCTTAATGTACAAAATAATATCCTACCCACTGTTAAAAGACTGAATGAATGGACTGTAATGCATTAACAGTGCTTCAATGAAAGACTGAGGAGAATCTCTGGCAAGTTTTCCAGCAGCCATTAGTTGCAGCTGAGAGAGAATGACAAAAGGACAGTGAAACAAGTTCAAACAAACATAAACACCTTCTATCCCGCATCAAATTTCAAAACCTTTCTGCGAGCCACAATGGATCTGATATGCTGTCAGCAGGCAGAAGAGTGCAGGCAGGTCCTCAACTCCATCTATAACAACAGCTCAGGCAATTATGAGTGCAATGAATCACTGTCTTCGCCCTAAGCACAGCGCCTTGCCTGCACACAGCTGTACATCATGTCATGCCACCATCCCCAATGAAATATTTATGTGGCATCACTCGTGTAAACTCTTTAAAAAGCACATTTCCTTTCTCGGCCTTCATCCTCTACCGCTTTGGTTTGCCTGTAAGTGCTTATTAGATTTGCAGAGAGCAAACCTCTCAGTGGGTGTTTGCTAATGCCTGTTCATATAATGAATCCCTCCTGAGACAGAGGTAAAGCAGACGTTTGTGGAGGATGACAGATCACAGAGAGGGGTACAGCAATCTCCTGTCTTCTCCCCGAGCCATTTCAGGCAGGTCTGATTGACATGCAAGACAAACAGCTTTTCTGAGGTGAAATAAGCTTTTGTAGGAGTTACCTGAGGACATTGTGATGCTCTCGAGTCAGCGTTAGGTTGGACCAATAATAACCCTTAGCCAGGTTAGACGCCATATTGAATTTTCACACACTGTATAAAGATCCAAAATCACATCATTTTCACAACTCACAACTTTTTTAAATCTGTTTTATGGAGATTTTTTTCTACTGATTGTTTTTTTCCCCGAAAAGACATTTCATCAGCTGAACAATTGGTATGTTCTTAAACAACAGTACAATCCATTAAATGCACTGTACTTACACCCCTCACAACCTTTATTCAGCCTTGTTTTCATTCCTGTCAAAAATGAAATATGCCACTACCCTGGCTCAGGTCTATAGAGGCAGAACAAAGCAGTGGATGACTGTATTACACATCAAAGATGTCCATACTGCATCAATATTGCATTCACAGAACCATACAGCATGTTTAATTATTAGCGAAAAGCTTTTTACCCCAAATACCATACTTTTACATAGTCTTTCGTTACTGAAAAATTGTTGCTTTAATTTAATTGAACAAAACTGAAAAACATTTAACGAGACCTTAGCCTCAAAATATAGTCAATATGTTTACTGATTTTTATTTGCTACATAAATCTACACAATGTAAAAAAAATAAAATACAAAAATATTAGATCGAATTAGTGCAGAATCAACTTTGCGTTGCTGTAAGGACCAGCCAAATCCACAAAGCTGGATCAGCCAAATTTCATATGCATAGTCAACGCAGTTGTTAAGAAAAGTGCTGAGGTGAATTGTTAATTGAATTGTTGTTGCTATCTAGTGGTTTAAAGGAAAATGAAATCAAATGCGTCTTTTATTGCGGTGTGCCTTTAGCCCCGTTGTACTGTATACTTTTTGATATTGAATTATTTATTGGCTATCTTTATGATCACCATTTCACCTGCTTTGGATGGATTCCATAAAATACTGCCATTATTACCAATGCTTCTATTATTTGCAAACTCACAGAAAATGGAAATGTATGCCAGAAGTTTGCCACAATGACACTAGTATTTCTACAGTACTGATTGCAAATACCTACTCAGTTGCTCAGTAAATACCTACAACCTGCACAATGTCTGACTAATATGCAGCTGCTTTTGAAAGCTCCAATCTGTATTAGCATGCATACTCCATGATGAACGCTAATGCCTTGTTATGATGTAGCAGATAAATCCAATCTTAATTCACTGCATTTCTTTGTTTTACTGTATACTGTGTTTGGATAATTATTGGAAAAAAAATAAAGCTGTTAATTTAATGAATATAGGAGTGTGTTCAATTCGTTTTTGCTGTGGTGTCGAAATTGGTGACAATCCTGACAAACTCAGTGCTGAATGATTGGTGAAGTGTTGTGATAGTGACAGACAGTCTTAGAAAAAGTGGAGCAGTGCAGCGTGATGATAGCTTCACACATACACCTGACTCAGTCACGATCACTTAAGATGGGCACACACACATTCTCGTGTGCACGTGGCACACATGAGCAGGGCCCTGGAGACTGTGAGTGTGGCGACGTGCTGGTGGCATTTGGAGCTGGCACATGATGACATTAATCCAGAGCTCATTTGCAGTGCTACAGTGTGGCAGGCCTGCTCAGGCTAACAGAGAGAGAGGAGCTAATTCCTGCAGATCTGCAGAGACTGAGCATTTTACACACATGGAGACTTCAACATGTGAATGTCACATCCTTCATCTGGACTCTTAATTTGTCCAATCAACACTAATTTTTGCTGTTGAAGTCCTTACATGTTGGTATTGGTCTTATATGATCAATACATCCAAAACAACCAACCGCAACACAGTAAGAAGAATAACAAGACTTTCATAAGAAATGGCAAATGTTCAGACACAAACTAAAACGTTTTTAAATTTTTTTTATTAGTTGAGCCTACTACTATCATTCAAAAGTTTGGGCGATTTTGTTTTATTTTTATTTTTTGAAAGGTATCTTATGCTCACCAAGGCTGCATTTATTTGATGAAAAATAAAGCAAAAAACAGTACAATTGTGAAATATTATTACAACTCAAAACAACTTTTCTATTTGAATATATTTTAAAATGCAATTTATTCCTGTGAATTTTCAGCAGCCATTACTCCAGTGTTCAGCATCACATGATCTTACAGAAATCATTCTAATGCTGATTTGCTGCTCATTTCTTATTATTATCAATGTTGAAAACAATTGTGCTGCTTAATATTTTTGCTGAAACTGTGATACTTTTTTCAGGTTTCCCTGATCAATAAAGTTTAAAAGAATAGATTTTTTTTAAATATATAAATTGTTGTAACATTATAAATGTATTTCCTGATACTTTTCAATTTAATGCATCCTTGATTAATACAAGTATTAATTAAAAAAATTATTTAAAAAGTCCCAAATCTTAAATGATAATGTACATTTTTCAATAACATGATTGCCAGTATATTTGATTTCTACTGTATAGAGTTTAGTGTTAGCATGTTGCTAAGCTAATGCAATACTATAATAATTATACATAGTACTCATACATATTTGGTACAAAAGTCCCTTACATGGAACTACTTTTATCTATATCCAGTACTGAATGAAATATTTTTATAATCAGACATTCTCTTATTTTGCCCCCCATGTTGGATGGATTCTTTCAAATTTGATGAGAATTTAATGAAAATTTGATGTTGAAGTTCATATTAAAAGACTTTGATTGTTGGTATTTTAGAAAAAATATGAGTAAAATTTGTGATAATACTGAAAAATTAGATGAAATTTAAGTCATAGTCTCAATTCGCTTTTTTTATTTAATCTCACTACTGTTATATCAAAGAGATGCCATTGGTGATTTTCTTTAGAACATTCCCAGAACCTCTCACGGCTGGTGAATATTTTTTTTTATTGTGAGTTCGACATGACCCCCAGAATCTCTGCTGTCCAGCGCTCCATTAGAGATGTGATGAGGGGTGAGTCCTCTCAGATGAGTATAAATGCATTATCCTGAACGACGGGGTGAGCTGCATCACGGATGTCTCTGCTGAATGCCGCTGAAGGACGTTGCACTAAAAGGGCCATTTATGTTTCTAATAGCTGGTTAAATCTGCACCACTGGCTTCTATAAACTCGTGCAGTTGTGACCTGAATGCTTGCCTCAATTCACTGCTATCTGAATGGCTAATTAATTTTTTCTGTATTTTAAAAATTTAATCAGTCAGTTAATCTGATGTCACAGAACTCATTTATCGGACAGCATGATATGTAATCATTTTCTTCAGTCCTCTGTCCATCCATCCATTTGTCTTTTCCATCCATACTGCAGATGTGGCAGAAAGCAGCCAGCAGATGGAACTAGCATGCTAAGGTGAACCGTTGCTGATTCCCTCACTCAGCAGTATCTAATTCACTTTAAGATGTACAGTATAATACTCAAAGAGAGCTACAGTATCTGTTAGTATTCCCATTCATTTCATTGTCACAAAGTCTCAGAACCACCCATCAGTAGATCATTTGAAATACGCCATCTATGGGCACTCAGGTCTTCAGCCAGGTTGTTTTGAGACAATTTCCATAGCCTAAATGACATCTAATATTAATAAAATTATTTAGTACAGCAGCCAAAACATCTGTGTACAGATGTACTGTATCCAAAGAGTACTGAGCTCCAAAAGCCCATTTTTTGGGCCACTTTCCAGATCCACGGCATCACATGTGCTGAGTGGTAATGATTCCGATTCATCCCAATGACACAAACTTTTTGATTCTGATCTCCAGAAAGATTCAGATTTGTTTATTCTTATTCATTTGGTGTCTGTTTCTGTAGGTTACATCATTACAACAGTAGGCGTAGCACAGTGAGTGCCTTTTTGTGAGTTATGAAAGAGTTATTGAATCATTTAGTCAACTGACTCATTCAAAAGTTCATCATGACAGGTAAAAAAATAAATAAAAATCTACTACTAATAATAAATATCACCATACTTCCCCTGTTGATTAATCAGGTCATTAGGACAATTGTTTTGTATTATGTTATATGTTTGAATATGCAAATGAGGGATTTTCTAATTAAATATGCACTGATTTGCATACACTTCCAGAACAGAAATCTGAACATTGGACAAAGCTATGTTCAAAAATGTTTCATTTTGTTGACATATTAAAGCACTCCCAAAATCTGAAAATATTTTCAACAGCCAGGGAAAAACAAAAACAAACAACAAGACAACAACAACAACAACTCTATTTTTAGGAAAACAATGTTATAGAAATCAGGCAAAAGATACATGAACAAACCCCTCTGTTAAAACCTTCAGAATATTGATAGGAGCAAACATGAAAGCAAGTACTACTGAAAGGATGATTTCTGGCTCTGTGTGTTAAATAAATAAATAAAAATAAATAAATACATAATAATAATAAACTAATTTTGAGAAAACTGCCTTTGAAGATATGTAATGTACTTGAAATATACAGACACAAATAGATAAAGTTAAATAAAATAAACACTTAAATGTCTATTTTTGATGTTTTCATTCACTAGTATGAAAGACTATGACATGTTAGGAAAGCAAAATAACCCAGAATCTTAAAATTGACATGTATTAAAATTTTTTTTTATAAAAACCCCCCCGAAAAACTATGATTTTGCCTGTAGCGTCTTGCCTTAATCACCAAAAACAGTTTCTAAATTATAGACAATGAAGCAAATACAATATTTTTCCTCAGTTTTGTCAGCTGCTGAGCTTGACATTTATCAAGCTATAAAGATAACATCCTTTTGTCGTTATGACAGTGAATATGTCATTATAATTAATATAATTGTTTTTTTTTTCACAAACTAATGGGCTGTTTTACTCAAAACACTAAGGTTTATTCTTCATTCAGTAGATCCAACTTATGATATGTAATCATTCAATTTGTGAAGGAAAAAAATATCAGTCTATCAAAATGAATGAGGAGGATTCGTTCAGAACCACGACTAAAAATGCAAGTGCAAACCGCACTTCTAAATCTAGGTGTGATGGGGGAAAACAGGGCAGGAGCACAGACGAAATCAAGGGCAGTTTCTGTTGCAGGCTTCGTCACTTCTTCGCTCTGAGGCTGCAGCAGACAGAGGATAGTGTGATCTCATTAGTATGAAGAGCGGAGGGAGTGTTGGCAGAGGAGCTCTGAGAATCAGCCGGCTGCTATACTGTCTCTGCCCTACTTACCTAAACCCTCAGCTGCCTGCACAGGGACCTGCCTGAACCTGCTACATCTAACACTGCTTCTGCTCACATGATAAATGACCATGATGCCTCAGACGGCACAGCATGTGAGGAAGCTCGAGAGAGGAACATTTCCATCTTACATAAGCAGGCTTTGCCCTTCCTTTCACTACAGTATATTTATCTTGCATTACAGAGGAATCCAAAAGTCTGAGACAGCTAGTGAAAACAAACTTCTGTTTTAACATTTTTATTATTTAACATAAATTACAGTACAAGAAAATATAAAACTTAACACTAATGTTGCTGTCAGACTTTGTTCCGTGTTTTGTGTGTCTTGCTCCCCATGTGCCTTCCTACGCCCATATTTGGTTAATTTCCTGTTCCTGCCCTGAAAGTAAGCGGCATCCCTTCCCCGTGTTTAATTTCCGTGTGTTTGAAAGTTTTTTTGTTTCCTGGTTTTTCCCCACCACGGCGATGGAAATTGCCGCTCGCGTCGCCGCCCTAGCTCGCCTCGATCTCCCCTTCTATGAGTACGCCCGGGAATTCTGCAAGCTCGCGGGTGTGTATAAATAGGGTTCCCTGTGTGCGCTCCAGCGTCCGGTATTGTTCATGTCATGTCTATGTCTACATGTATTGCGTGAGTGTTCCTTTGTATTAATTAACCCAATTGGATTGATGTACTCCTTGTCTCTCTTCGTTCCTTGCTCCTCAGTCCGCTCAGCAGTGCACCCGTGACAGGGGGTTATCGCTGCTCTCCCTGCTCTCATCCATGCTAGGCTGCATGGATGCGCAGGGAGTTCTTGCCCAGAGCAGTGCACCCGTGACAGTTGCAGTGTTATTTGCACTCAGGCTGCGTAAGTGTGTAAAACAGTTTTGTTATTGTTAACTAAATCTATTTAAAGTAATTTTATATTAATTAGGACTTGAAATAAAATATAAACATTAGATTAAAAACTTAAACTTAAAAAAACTCCAATGAAAATTAAAAAAGTTTTTCAAGAAATGACTTGACAGCTAACTAAAATAGGTTTAAGTTGAAGTAAAGCAAAGCTAAATAGAAATATTACAAACAAATAATAAAAAATACAAAAAATGCATAAATTTACTAAATCTAAAATTTAATTTTAAATTGAAAATATAAAAAACCTAAACGAAAAATGCCATGTCAATTGCTGAAATAAAATGTTTAAGTTGAAGCAAATTAAAGCTAAATAGAAATATCACTAACAAAAATGACAAAATCACATAACAAAATTGATAAAACAAACTTAAATGAAAATTAGAAACAATGCCTTGGCAGCTAAGTAAAATAAATAAGTTTAAGTTGAATTAAATGAAAGCTAAAAAGAAATATTCCAAAATTAATAGAATACTAAAATCACATAAAATTACTAAAACTAAAATAAACCCCAAAGTAAAAAATATTTAAAAACATGAACAAATATTAGAAAAGATGCCATGGCAACTGAAATCAAATAAGTTTAAGTTGAATACTTAATATTAAAACAAACAAAAATTAAAGCTTAAAATGAAAATATAAAAATCTAATATAATTAAGAATATGAATACATACTAAAATAGAATATATATATAATAATGTCAGACTTTGTTCCGTGTTTTGTGTGTGTTTTGCTCCCCATGTGCCCTCCTTGCCCATATTTAGTTAGGTTCCTGTTCCTGTCTTGATTATGTTGATTTAATTCCAGGTGTTCCCCGTTTATTTCCATTGATCCCAGGTGTGTCTAGTCATCCCCTCGATTTGTCATGTGTTTAAATAGTGTTCCCTGCTTTTAGTTCAGCGTCCGGTATTGTTTATGTCTACATGTGCTACGTGAGTTTTCCTTGTTCCTTGTTATAATTAAAATTCTCTGGATTGATGTACTCCCCGTCTCCCGCCGTTCCTTGTTCGGCACTCCACTCAGTAGTGCAACCGTGACAGAATACCGGATCTAAAAAGATGACTGCAGCTGAGGACGCTCTGTGGGGCTTGCGGCAAGGCGGTCTGAGGTTGGAAGGATATGTGGAGGGTTTTCTCGTGCTCTCTAACCGGGTGAGCTGGCACAATGCCGCTTTAGGTGCGTGCTTCCTGCTGGGGTTGGATGATGAGATAATCCGCTGCGATCTTCCTATGTGTGATTTCCCCCTGATCGAGCTGATTAATCTCGTGCTGTTCTTAAATGGTTCAGATTTCGAAGCTGAAGAAGAAACTCGAAAAGTAAAACTTGAAGTAAAAAAAACCCCAAGCCTCATCATCCAACTCCCGCTGGAACGTGCCGCATCTCCCCAGCTCACCCCACGCCGAGAACCTCCACATACCTCTCCAACGGCTCCTACCGCCTGCCCAACCCCAAATTCCCCGCTGTCATCCGAAGCTCCAGCCAGCCAGCCAGCCGTTCCCGAGTCAAGCCCGGCCACTCCGAAGTTAGGCCCGCCGGCCGCACCGTTGTCAAGCCCGCAGGCCACCATTGACGCAAGCACGCTGGTCACCGCAATGACAAGCCCGCCAGCTGCCCTGTTCCCCCTTAACCAAAGGAGTAGGATGAGGAGAAAATGACTGTTGTCTGCCTTTATCCTAGCCCCAGAGCTCGCTCCAGTGTCGGCTCCAGCCCCAGAGCTCACTCCAGTGTCGGCTCCAGCCCCTGAGTTCGCTCCAGTGCCAGCTCCTCGAAAGCGCCTTGCTGTGCCTGCTCCTCCAGAGCGCCCTCCAGTGCCAGCTCCTTGTAAGCGCTTCCCAGTTCCCCCGTCGAGCCCTGTGAGGGCTCCTGATCCCCCGTCGAGCCCAGGAAGGGCTCCAGATCCCCAGTTAAGCCCAGGGAGGGCTCCATATCTCCAGTTAAGCCCAGGGAGGGCTCCAGATCCTCAGTTAAGCCCAGGGAGGGCTCCTGATTCCCCCTTTAGCCCAGGGAGGGCTCCTGATTCCCCGTTTAGCCCAGGACGGGCTCCTGATCCCCAGTTCAGCCCAGGGAGGACTCCGGATCTCCAGTTAAGCCCAGGGAGGGCTCCTGATTCCATGTTTAGCCCAGGAAGGGCTCCTGATTCCCCATTAAGCCCAGGGAGGGCTCCTGATTCCCCGTTTAGCCCAGGGAGGGCTCCTGATTCCCCGTTTAGCCCAGAACGGGCTCTTGATCCCCAGTTCAGCCCAGGGAGGACTCCGGATCTCCAGTTAAGCCCAGGGAGGGCTCCGGATCCTCAGTTAAGCCCAGGGAGGCGTCCCAAAGTATTTTATTTTGGGGGGGTGTAGTAGGGCTCCAGCCGTAGAGGCCGAGGCGGGGGCTGGGGCCGCGGCCTCTGAGGCTGCTCCGGCATGGCCTCCGAGTCGGCCAGATCCGCCATGGTGCCCCGAACTGCCAGATCCACCATGGCGCCTCGAACTGCCAGGTCTGTCATGGGTCCCGGAACGGGTGCCACCCTGGAGGCCTTCCGTCCGTTAACCCTGTTCCTAGAGGCCTCCAGAGCGCCCACCCATGTCAGACTTTGTTCCGTGTTTTGTGTGTATTTCGCTCCCCATGTGCCCTCCTTGCCCATATTTGGTTAGTTTTCTGTTCCTGTCCTGATTATGTTGATTTAATTCTAGGTTTTCCCCATTCATTTCCATTGATCCCAGGTGTGTCTAATCATCCCCTCGTCTTGTCATGTGTTTAAATAGTGTTCCCTATTTTTAGTTCAGCGTCCAGTATTGTTTATGTCTACATGTGCTACGTGAGTTTTCCTTGTTCCTTGTTATAATTAAAATTATCTGGATTGATGTACTCCCCATCTCCCTCCGTCCACTCAGTAGTGCAAGTATGACAAATAACACTGGTGTATGATTTGAGAATTTTCACTTTCTTTCGCCCTCTCTTTCCTTCTCTTTATCTTTCGCCTCCCCCTAATCACTCTTCCTTTTCACTCGTCACTTTTAATCTGACAGTGCGTGTTTAACTTTCCATTCTCGGGCATTAGCCAAAGCTGTCCTGGAGGACTGCATTATTCCATTATGAGTAGGCTAATAACATTGTAATTGACGAAAGGCCTTTCTGCAGTCTCAGTATTGGTTTTTAAAAGCCTTGATTGCCCTGTCAGTGCCTTGCCTTTGATGTTTTATTTGCCTCTTCCTCTGAAGCCCTGACCAGAAGACACTGCTCAAACCTCGAATGAAACTCTCTTCACCTCAGTCACTTCCTTTTCTTCTGACAACTATCAGGCCCTCCCTTAAAAACCTTTGCAGTTAAATTGAAGCTCATACAGGATCAGAGGTAGAACTAGCCACAGCGTACTTTCAATTAGCTTTTTCAACACAACTCATGTAATACCATGGTGATTTACTCTTTAAAGCACCACTGCGACTGGATCATTGAGAATTTGAGATCTTAAGAAATTGCTTAAGATAAATTCTAAGAAGTTCGTAAGAATTGCAGTTCCTGAAAAAAATCTTCCCAAATATATTATTTTAAAAACCTCTTGCCTTCAGAGATGTAAGGTGAAAGCTACCCTAACTTTAAAAGCTTATTTATGAAGATTTTTAAGAACTTTTTTTTTTTCAAGTTTTGTCTTTAGAACAATCTAACATTTTTAAGAAATGTTTTTGGGAATACTGAATATTGTTAACTTTATTCTTAAGCTAGAAAATAAGATTATTTTCAGGAATTCAAATTATTTTAAAGTTTTGTCTTTAGAACAATTAAAAAAAGATACAATTAAGAAATGTGTTTGGGAATACAGCATATTCTGAAGCTAGAAAATAAGAAGACAATAGGTGTTAAGAAGATGCAATTTATTCATCTTTTTATGAATGATTCATTCAGGCTGCTTTTTTAACCAAATGAACCAATTCATTGAAAGTTTCTGCCTCATATGAAAGATTCATAATCATACATCGCTACACATGATTATGCAATGGAAAGTATTAATTCTTGGGTGAACTGTCCCTCTAACAAAGCAAAACTAAAATCTATCCAATTACCCCGTTGGGTTGGGAATCACCTTATTTTTTAACGACATCTGTGTCATAGTTAAGAGACGCCCTGAGACTACAGTGACTGAACCCTCCAGAGGACATGAGGGGGTCAGAGGTCAGAGGCTGCCAGCGTCCCCTGTGATTGAGGGGGTAAACGAATACAAGGCAGGTCAAAGAGCAGTCCACACATTTACCGCAGCAGGAGCGCATTACAACACGGCCCAGGTCATGGGTCGCTCCGCAATCTTCAGTCCTACATTCAGCCATACACAAAACCAGAGCCAGTTTAATCAGTAGGAGTTGGAGGAGAGACAAATTTGAGGAGGAGTGGTGCAAATACAGCATTTCAGCATATGAAAACCAAGCCAGCATGGGAGAAGTTTGCTTGAAATGAAGCAAGACTCAGAAATCAATATCCATTTTTAAAGCTTTTTTAAAATGTATACCCGTGCAACAGCAGAACTATAATTTGTATTTTTAAAGTGACTTGCATTGCAGTTAAGCTACAGTATACATTTTTAGCAGATCATGCATTCCCTGGGAATCGAACCCATGACCTTATGTTGCTAGCACTGTTTGAGCACTGTCAAGAAAAAATGTGGAGTTCATGGCATAATGTGCTGAAAAAATGGTGTAACTTAATTATTTTATTAATTTATTAAAATTTTCACAGATGCTCAATCCTATTGAAGCTTGTTTACACCATGGCATGAATGAATGAATGAATGAAAAATAAAGGACATTTCTCTTAAATCTTTTTTATCTTTCAGACTTTTTTTCCCCTCACAACTCAGACTTTTTGTCTTAGAACTGCAAGATGTTAACTCATAATTCAGATTTTCAGATTCTGATCATTTTTTTCCCTTGAAATTTCAAGTTTACATCTCACAATTTTGACTATTTACATTTTGTTTTTCCCCCAACATAGAATAAAAAAAATAAATAAAAAAGGTAATCGCAACTTATGTCACAATTGACTTTTTTTGAGTTTATAACTCAAAATTCTAAGTTTATACCTCACAATTCTGACTTGTGAGATAAAAAATGTCACGATTATTGAATTCTTAATTTTTTTCATCTCGTGATGGAAACAAGCAAGTTATACAGGTGTGAAATTAAGTGAGGTTGAGTACATGATACTCGTGCAACTATAGAACTATAATTTGTGCAGACTGAAGCCCTGCAATTCATGAAATATGAAGCATGTAGCAATTAAACTATTGCTATTACAGTTTAAAAATGCATTCATCCTCCTAGCTCTGCTATAAGATTACAAATCACCATAGTCAGCCTAAATAAACAAAGCCTAGTTTTACTGGAGATGCACAAAACAACACTAGCTAATTAGGATCTGACTGGGGCTCACAGCACAAAGTACATTTCCGAACAGTCAAACCGAATATCCGCAATAAAAAAGAGCAATGTTTTTGAACAAACAATCCCAACAAGACAAACATAGTTCTAGTAGTCATAAAAATTTGCATAACACAACTGCACACAAACTGTTGTTGAAGTCTTCACTAACAGTACATTACGTGTGTTGAGTGATAACAGATATGTACAGGCTAATAATGGTTGTTATTCAGCCAGCAGAACTGGCGTGCTAAGCAACAGTAATTTTAGACTAAACAAAGCGGGTGGATGCAGGGGTTGGCTAGGCAACCCTCATTCCTCATTACGGCTCCAGATAACACCCTGCCCTAAACAAACTGCACACGGTAGTAGGTGCAAGGAGAAAGATTAGCTTTGTGTTGCCCTCGCAGTGCACAGCAATAACAGTCAGCTGGGAACTGGGAGGGGGTTGTGGAGATTTGTCGAGTGACTGAAGTCACACAAAGCCAGTGCTTCACCTGCAGTGCACGACACGCTGAGGAAAGGAGATGATGGAGCCCTTTCTGCTTCCCACAGTCTGTCTGATAATAAATAAAGCCTTTTGATATGGCATGCCCATGCCATGTAAATATCATTATCAACAGGCAGGCCTTATTACACACTGCACATCTTATTAAATATTAAAAACACAACTCAGACCAAATCATATTCAGCCAGAGCTAAGTGAAGTGGGCACCTCTCTGTATGCTAACACTAAAAAAAAGAAAAAGAGAGATGGCGTGAAAATAAGCATTTATTTCACACTAATTCATACATCCCAGCACTGCTAGATCTCACAAGAAAAACAAAACAAGACAAAAAACAGCAAACTGGTTTTAATAAAAGAACCGCATATAGCCTTGATTACTATTCCTAATTCCTATAAAAAGCCGAAAAAGTGATTATTATTATTTATTTTTTTTTTTATATTTTTTTGAATTTCATTTATCTGGCTTGGAATAGAACAGCACACATCTTAAATGTTTTATTTTTATTTGCATATATTAATAAATAAATACAATTAAAAGAATTTAAAAGTAAAGAAAAAAAAAATACATGACCATGCATTGTTTGCATGATAACATTGCATATTGTGGGACTGACACCAAAGCAACTGAAAAAAGGTCAGAGCAATTGAAAAATTAGACAAATGCTAAACATTATGGAAATGAGAGGTAAAAAAAACTCCATGGATAAGCCAATCGCTCCTATAAGCGATTCAAAATAAGCTGATAGTGCTGTGGTTTGTGCTGGATTCAGTGCTTAAATCATATTTTTACATATTACTACACTCAATCATTCAAATGCAGTGTGCACATTTTCATTGTGGCTGTGATTGGGTTAACAAAAGTATATTAAATTGCAATTAATTCTTGGTGTCCTGGTTTGTTTGCTCTAGGTTATATTGTGCTAGGTTATCTGTATTAGGGTTATTGTACTAGTAGCATTTCGTTCCAGAGTACATGCTCGCCATCTGTTGATCTCTTATGGTCTCATATGCACTTTTTGAGTCTCTCTGGGTAAAAGCGTCCGCTAAATGATTTAAATGTGAGAGTAATGTAAAATCGACACCATATGTATCATTTAGCATTTAGAAAAGTGCATTTTTCCACCTGTGCATATGTATGATGACTTTACTAGCAATCATAGACCATACTGAAAATAACCAGAGTGCTGTATATTTTACGGCACATCCCTAAAGTAGCAGAGCTTTGGTGGTTTGGGCTGTATTGAGTGGATTTCTTCCCCGCTTTTCACACAAATGATTACGGGGCAGATTATTATATAATAAAGACTTATTTTCGGATGATTCCTTGCACAATACTATGTTAAGACCTCAAGTTTAAAGTATTTGCTTTAAAGTGACAGATCACTCAAAAATGAACATTCTGTCATCATGTATTCACCTTCAAGCTGTTCTAAACCTGTATGACTTTCTTGGGAACATGAAGATATTTTGAAGAATGATTTAGCTTCTTTAGTCCATGCAATAAAAGTCAACAAAAGTTCCATAAAAGAAAGTCCTACAGGTTTGGAACAACATGAGGCCGAGTAAATAATGACACATTTTTTTGTTTTATGTATTTGATTTGTATCATTGTATTTGACAAATAAACCAGCACTGTTCTTTTTGTCCTTAACCCTACCTTGACATGTTGCTGCCATCTTTATTAAGAGGCAGGACTGGCCGTGCTGAACACAGATGGGTGTCACCTCAGCCCAAACCCACTCAATAAAGCTATAATATGTCAAGATTACAGTCAGCCCCTTGGCTTGCCTTACAATGAGAATCAATAGCTGGAGAACCTTTAGAGTGACAAGATAAGAGAAAAACACAGTGAGACGGCCTGGGCCAGAATGAATACTGCCTACTAAGAAGACAGAGAGGGTGAGAAAGACAATGATAGAGAGAGAAAGACAACACCATTTTATAAAACTACCCACTGAAGCATGCTACAAGGGGCAGAATGTAGGACAGGGGCATGAACTTTGGACGGGAGCCTATTAGCTGGTAAATCGAGCCCATGCAAAAAAAAAACAAGGAGTGACATAATCTGTGTTTTTGCAGGGTCGTTGGATTCATGGCCTAGTAAGGATTAACTACAATACAAGAAGCGTCATGCAGGGGTCAGCAGAAGGTTTCCTGCCCTACTGCATACAGTGAGAGAGGAGAATAAAGATCAGGGGATGATGTGAGGTGATAAACTGAACTTTTGCTGTGATTGTGTTTCTGACCAGATGTTCTTGTTCCATTATGTTGTACAAGGCAGGAGCACTTCACATGAGCAGCCAGAAGAGCTGGCACGATCAAATATTAAACATGACATTCAGTTCAGCATAAGCAAGGCTTATTCACGCACAGAGAACAGAAATGAGCTTTTTCTACTGCAGCATTTCTCTTCAATACATGAAAACAATCGAAGTCAACGTGAAATGGTATTTGCAATCTATTTTACTTCTGTAATGTGTAATCTTGAAGCTATTTTTGATGCAAAATTACAAAACAGTCATTTTCTCAAATTGCATTCACTGATTGTTCACAATAATAAAAAAACGCTGTTTACAAAATGTTTACAAAAGACTGTTTTATGTTGTTAAGCCACCTTCCCACTATCTCTTTTATTTGCATTCAATTTTGCATTTCGCCACCTAGTGGCAGTCATTACATGCAGCTTATTCACAGCATAAGCATGAAAATGAAATGAATAATGTATGTTAAAAATGAATTAATAATGAAAGTATAAATACATCGACACAAAACAAATGACCAACAATATCTTTGAGAGAATAGCACTGTAGGTTTTCAAGGGCTAATCAACATAATTATGTAACAATTATTAAATAATTATTTCGGATATACAGTAATTATTCATACCGGCACATTTTACAGAAATGGTGTATAAAGGATAACATTTTAGTGCAAAAATATTGTTAATTCTCATCTCACGCTCATAGTTTTCATTAGAATACACAGTATTCATTCATTGGATCACATCTGTTCTGTTGGTCACACACATTATAGCCACAAAAGTTAACATATTTCAGTGCTACCGAAGTTCAAATCGGATCCGAAAATCCAAATTCCCATACTACTCTCAATTGAAAACAAATGACTTCCAATCTGTCGTTTGTCAGAGATAGTGAAAAGGCTGCATTTTAGGTCAAATATACAAACCCCAATATTCACATCACTGGTTGAGCCACATTTCCAGTACCCATAACATCTGTTGTATTCTCATTTTCTGGTATTTGCAGATGACATTTCAAAACCACTTTTCCCACAATGTTTATACAGTCTTTCAATGAACTGCCAAAAAAAAATCAGGCCGAGAAGGAGGTAACCTTGCTTTGAGCAATTCTAAATATAAAGTATTGATTATGTTCAAGGTGCCTTTACAATCACAAGCAACACGGCCACTACTGACAAAACCATGCTAGTGTTAGATAGACAGATAAAAGAATAGATAGAAATATAGATAGATAGAATGACAGAACGATCGATAGATGATATGTGCATCTGTATGAGTCATAAATTCCATTTTGTAATGTCGAAAATATTTTAATGCGTGTGTCACAGCAATTGAAGACATCTTTAAATGATAAAGGACTGGGTCACAGTTGAGGGAGAGCTCAGGGAATGGAAGACCGAAAGAAAAAGGCAGAAATTATGTTTATTAGATTTAGTGCTGCAGAGCTATGATTTGCTTTTCTGCTACCGCCTCTCTCTCTCTCTCTGCAGTTTGTGCCGCAGCAGACACATGACAAATGGCCTAAGAGCCAAGAACTGTACTACAGCCTCTGGTGCAAGGTTACAACATGCGCACACACACACACACACACACACACACACACACACACACACACACACACACGTGCACACACACTGTACAGTGCAGAGAAAAAAATACCATGACACAACACATAGACAAAGACAATCACATTCATAAGCATTGGACGTTCTGTAATCAGATGAGTTTGTTACCCATGAACTGGTCAATTTAACCATTATTCAAGTTGTTTGAAATATGGTTACTTTCTCACATGCCTTTATAAGGTGTTTTCACATGACTTCACTTCAGCTGTTATTTAGCTAATTTTAATTGAACATGGATACTGTGGGAATGGTGATGTGTGATCAGGATGGATTTAGTCAAGTGATCTGGTAAAGGAAGGGTGTTGACACAGATTCACACCATTTCTATCTGTGCGTAAGCATTTAAACAGACATACACACCCTGCAGCTGACATTTGGCAGAATAGCCAGTGCTATAAAGTAAACCAAAATATTCCCAAAAGGCAATCCAGACGATGAACCAAACAGCGAAACATCGAGAACATAGAGCTGCCATCTGTTTATGGAGTGTCTCAACAGGTGCTGTTTTTACATCAGATGCACTATATTGAAAAGAAAATCACACGAGTAAGAGAAACAGACAGTGAGAATATGGCTAGTGAGATGAATTAATTTAAACACAGATCACGGCACAGAAAAATAAAACAAATGATGGAACGAACAAAAGGGCAAACGACAGATACATAAAACGAATGAACAATAGAAAGAATGACAGAATTAACAAAGATGGATGGAATGAATGAACAACAGACAAAACTAACAAACAATGATAGTATGTACAATAGAACAAATAAATGATAGCTTGACAGAATGAATAATAGAACGAATGACTGAACAGAGACAGACAGACAGACAGACAGACAGATAGATAGATAGATAGATAAATAACATAAATAACAGATATAATAAATGAGAAGCAAATATATGTTGTTTAGATAATGTGAATTCCATTAAAGTAATAGTGATTCACAGCAAATGAACTTGACGTTTCACTGCAGTAATCTTCAAAGGATATCAAAGAAACTTACATGCATGAGTTTGCATGTGCGTGTATGTGAGTCTGTCTGTAACACACCATGGCAGAGCAGAATCAAAGCCACGGGTGGAAGGTAAGTCTCTTCAAAGTTGTTTAGTGTATGAGGCAGGCATGCTGTTTAATTAAAACGTCATTTAGGAAAAAGATCACAGCCTCTTTATCCCACACACACAGCTTTGGCTCAAACAGGCGGACCAGGAAGCAGTCATACTCCATTCCAATTTGTGTTTATCGTGATGCTAATGCCATGTATGGATCAGCCAGAACAACATTCATGAGGAACATGAGCCAGGGTGCAGGACTCGCTTTGGTGTGGACTCATGCATATTCAGTGAGACAGGAACAAGATGGCCTGATAAATACACAGAGAGAGAGAGAGAGAGAGAGAGAGAGAGAGAGAGAGCAAGAGAGGGAAGGCAATTTATATAAAGCAGGTTTGTTCTTCTACCCACACTGTACTTAACTAATCATATTCTGTGCAACTCATAAAATACTCCAATCACAAACAGTAAATGATACAGTAGCTGCACTATTATCACTTATTTTATCAATCAAACCATTTGATGGTTTGATGGCATGTTGTTTTTCAATCACTGACAGCCCATTTTGCATTTTAAAATGTTTATTCTTACAACATGTAAGCTTTAAAAGTGAAATGTGCGATTTCTGCATCACTAGTGGCACTAAACAGAATTGCGCTGAAAAATTATTTTGAGCAGCCGACTGGGCCTGACTAGAAACAATTTAAGGAGGAGGAGAAAGACTACTCAGGTAAAAACAAATGGTTAAAAGACTCTTTACTCTAAGTAAACAAGTTTATCCTTGTCAGTCAGGCCTTGTGTGTATGAGTTGGTATTTCTACTGAGTAAAGTGCACTTAATTTTAACATTTTTATCAACCGTGCATGCAAGCTAGGATAATATAAGTGAGCTATCTAGAGGTAGACGATGCCAGAGCTGTTTTCTATAGCTGCTGATGACACATGAACTAAACGTCACCAGTTTTATCAATAAAGTTGGCTCTATTCAAACCAGATGAACATATGAAACTTCTTAATATGATTTAAGAGACCATCATTCAAACAACTGTTATTATTCATTTGTGTTAGAAGGACATTTTTGTCAGTCGAACATCTGACATGTCGTTAAACAGTACAATCCATTGAACGCACTCAGTGCGCACTCCAGTGTCTATTCCCCACAACCTCATTTACAGTGCAATTTGTTATTTTATTGGCCATCATATATTACATAATTATGATTGCAAATTGCTTACAAGTAGTAGATTACAAGTAACAGTGAATGCAATAAATAAATACATTTTTAAAAAGTATTATGTTGAAAGAATCGGCATATTTTAATCATGAACAAAAAGTCTGTAAAAGGGTTGTGTAAATTTTTGTGCATAACTGTAATGAGCAAGTAACCAACAGTTTCATGTTTACCTCCCTTTGTAAGCTATGGCGGAGCACATTACAGTGAGGATCACCATCCATTTTAATATATATATATATATATATATATATATATATATATATATGTGTGTGTGTGTGTGTGTG